>NC_050521.1:12226241-12237670 GCF_002922805.2 Oryzias melastigma | reverse complement strand
GAACTTCGGTGCCCAACCCTACACACCTATGCATTTATCATGCTGTCCAATCGGCGTCTTGATATGGCACACCTGTGAGGTGAGATGGATTATCTCAGCAAAGGAGAATTGATCACTACCATAAATTTAGACAGATTTGTGAACAACATTTTAGAGAAATTGTTATTTTGTTTTTGTGGACATTTTTTTTTAAGATCTTTTAGTTAATCTCATAAGAGATGGTAGCAAAAACAGAAATTCAGCCTTTATATGCCTGTTCAGTGTACTATTAATGTTAATTGTATGATTTTATTCTGATCAAATATTTGTAATGTACCATTTAAAAACTTCGTCCATTAGTTATGTGCAAACACGTTCAGCCACACACAGGTGGGCCGGAGCCCACACTTCTATGTGGAATCAGCAAACTTCTCACTGCAGACTCGGTACACAAACAAAGCCATGTTCTCAGCTGCAGCTGCCCTGGCTTTGGCTCCAACCATGTTGCCATTCTCACAGGAGGCCAGTAATTAGTCATTTGTTTTCTTACCTGTCTGGTGACATTATGCAACCTCTTCAAACTGGCAGGAAGGTCACATAATCCGACACAGGAGGGCACACATTAGTCTCTAATCTACCGGCTGTGCTTATGAAATGATTTCCCTGTTTATAGCTCATCTGGGAGACATTAGTTTTTTTTTTAGTTCTTACATTTAGGGTTGCACAAAACCAGTTTTTATTGAATAAAAAGTTTGCACAGTCTTTCATAGGCTAGCATCACATGTGATTGAATGACATCAGTGAAAGGGTGAATAACCTCATTTATGTTGGTCTGGAGTCACTTCCCTCATCACAGGCAAAAGGTCCGTCAGCATTCCTTGACATTTTTATGGTTTTCTACCTGGGATTCAAAGTTTGTGCCTTTGTTGGCATGCAGAAAGTGTGAATTTATTGTATGTTACCCCATGGCCAACACTCTTCGTGTTTCCTATTCTTGATTACATCACTTCTGCAGATTCTGTCAGGTTGTAGAATGGAATACCAGGGGGGGAGTGACACACTTCCTAGAAACCGGTGCATTTTCTTTAGCCTGCAGCAGCAGCAAGACTTGACACATTTTCATTTTGCAACTGCTGCTTGGACGGTACCACTTGTGCAAGACGTCTTTTTGTATTTTCCCACTCCTTGAAACATGTTGCAAAATATTATTAGCAAATCCCTTTTGCATCATATTTTCCCATGCCTTTCAAAGGCATGCCATTAAACTCTGATTTGTGGTTTAAAGTCTGATTTTATAAAAGCTTGTTATGTCATAAAATACACTTGCGAGAATTAACTATCATTTAAGTGGCATTCCAAGTGTGTGATTTTACCGATTTAGATTCTCAGGAGTGTTTTGGTCATCCTGGTACAGGCCATCAAAGGTCATCCTCTAACTGTGAGGCTGCAGTAGGTGGGTTTGCTCATGCTTCGAGTTCACGTGCAACGCTCAACAAATTGCTGCAAATTCTCTTGTCTTTAACTGTTCTTGTCAAATTGCTCGTTGCTCTGTCGGCTGTTTTCTTGTGCCACGTGTCAGTTATCTAAGTTTCCTTGCATACAGATGCAGCATGTGCCTCAGCAGCCTTGCCACCCGCCTGCTCCTTACCAGTCAGGCTCTAATCCATGAAATCCACCCCCAAGTTTCATCGCCCTGTCTGCATCTGTCCCCTCAGCTAAGCACTTGTTTTGTAAATGTCCCCCCGCAGGAGGTTGTGAAGGAAGTCTGCGGGCAGCGGCCAGTCATGAGGCATTGTGAACGGGTGAGCAGCTTTTACCAGACACGTACAGAACTGTTAGCTGTCTGGATCCAAGGACCTAATCCACGAGCTGGTAGGAGTTAATAAGGGTTTAGAGGATGAAGATTGTCTGAGGAGGCTGAGTTAATATGTTCTTGTCTGAATGATGTATCATTAAAGAATGTCTGTACATCTAGTGCTGCACATCAGTCCAGGCCAAAGATCGTCCACTGTGGTATGGGTTCCTTTGCAACATAAACAACATATACCTCACATAAACATACCAAAAGTTGTAGTGTTTACATTTGGTTCCTACTATTTACAACAGGGGTGTCCAAACTTTATGTAAATAGGGCCAGATTTGGTGACTAGAGAATGTGTGAGGGGCAATTATTCTGCCTCTGTTCTTTGAACCTGTATAATAATATGAAATGCAAAACTGTTTAACGTTAATTTTATTGCAATGGGATACTTTTCATTTGTTCTCATAACCAGAAATACAGTACATCTAAATAGATTTTTTGTAAACCAAATATAAAGAAAAAACAAAGTCTGTCAGTAGAAAAGAAAACAAAGCAAAAAGGCTTTTGTTGACATGAAATCTGGGTTATTATGAAATGTTACATATCAATAACAACTAAATGCTCTAATGAAAATGTATACATTTAAATAATGTGATTAAATTAACACACATAGTTACATTGTTCAAAAGTGATAAAACCATTGTAGTTTTAGTCACTAAAACAAATAATCTGTTCTTCTGATTTGGTCTTAAAGGCTCTGAAGGTCAAGGAACCACAGATTGTTGCCACAGCTTTACAACGCCTTATACTGTAATTTAACCGATCACAATCAAGAAATCGTACACACAGTTCTTAGAAAGTGCTGGAAGCTGCATAATATGGATTTTATGACAGCAGCCTGTAGGCTGGTAGAAATCTGAACAGGCCGGACTTTGGACATGCCTGATTTAATCTTCTCTTCTATGGAACACAAAAGTTAGCTTAATTAATTGGTGACAATCGACCATCTTTTGTTTATCCATTTTTATGAACATTTGTATTCATTTTTTGCATCTTTTTAAATATTTATTGCTTAAAAGAAATTAAAAAGGGTTTTAAACCCTATTATTAACTAGTCATTCAACTCATTAACCAATTCTGCCTTTTACCTATTGGTTAGTTAAAAAAAAGTGCAAAGTCAACAGCACCAAACATCGGAAACAGTCTGATAAGAAGAATAACAAGAAGTTCATTTAAAGCTTGTTTATTTTATTTTCTTAAATTCTCCTTCATTTCTATATCTTTACTTTAAATCAGCATTTTTTTGTTGCAAAAAATAATAAAATTTGTTTAACTTCAGACAATTTGGAATCTCATCTGTTAAAGATTTTTGGGCATTTCATTCCAATACTCATCCTTTTTGTGTTTTTAAAACAAGTTTTGAACAAAAAGAAAAATACTTTGAGCCACAAAGATATGATTAAAAAAAAATTAAGAAGTTTTTGTCACAAAAAACTTCTTAATTTTTTTTTCTTTTTTTATTGACTGCATTTTACACACTATGACCTGTGCTTAAAAGCCTAAGAGAGGTACACGGTGCTCATTTAAAATGTTCAGTTGAGGGTTATTGTAGATAGGCTAACAAAGCTAACGTGTCTGAAAGTTTTTTTTGTTTTTTTTACGTGTTACCAACAAGGTTTGGAGTTAGCGCAGTTACAGTTAGTTTTGTTTTAGCAGTATGAGTCTGTCATTTTGCATGTTGCAAAAAAGGTTGGGAGTTACAGGTATTGCGAATACTGGTACATGGCTAACGCTTCTAATGTGGCTACCGTAAGTCTTACAAACAAGTTCTAGAATTATTGTGACTACAATTAATAAACTGACTGACTGACATCATTTCAGAAAATAGACCATTCTTTGACTGTATGCTTTATAATCCGGTGTGCCCTATAGTACAGAAACGACAGAAGTATTTAAAAGAGTTCCTGACTTCTTTTTCACATGTGTCTCATTATTAAGTTTTCCTATTAGGCCTCTGACAGTATATCATTGCATCTCATTTGTGAGCAGTGGTCATCTTACATAAAGTTGTGAAGGAGTAGGTGTGCCTTTCCATCTTTCTATTTCCCTTACGTAGCTGCCAGTAAACCTGCGGCACTTGTAATCTTGCAGCTCTCTGATGCTGTTCACAGTCAGGACAGGAAGCTAATACGCCGTCCCTGCCAATGTGCCAGCGTCTGCAGGAAAAGACCTGGGCCTGGCACTGGAAACATCTCCTTCCTGAACACTGTGTGCACAACTGCACGCACGACTGCATGCGCTCACGCAACCTAACTGGTATCAGCATGCTAAAAAGTACTAACCCTCACCGACACACATAAAGCAGCATGGTGCCGCTAATCTGAAGAGCAGAAATATGGCTCGCAGTACATGCTCAGCCCCCCCACGGTCTTACCGGACTGCACAGTGCATCACACACTGTCGGGAGCATATTTTCCTCCCACAACTGCTGTTTCTGTTCCATCAGAGTCCATGAAGTGTGTTTTATGGAAATTTATTGCACAAGATAACCTATGACCCTTTTGCTGATTCAAATCCAGGTTATTGCAAAAATATTTGTGAGAGATAGATATTTTTGCCTTATAATACATGCGTTTTTTTTTTTGGAGGTTAGCTAATATTTCAGCTTCATGCTAGCTTTTTTGGCTAATTTAGGCTTTTCTTAAGTTCGTTTTAGGCTGTTTTGGAGCTTGGCTAATATTTACAGGCTAGTTGTTTTGGCTAATTTAGGTTTTTTTCTGGGTTTTTTTAGGATATTTCTAAGTTTAGCAATAGCAAATTTTGGCTAACCTGAGGTTTTTTATTATTTTAGGGTAATATGGCATTCAGCTAATATTTAACTGGCTATCAGCTTCAGTGATTTCATCTATTAACTTCAGTGTTTTTAGTTATCAATTTCAACATCTAAGGCTATTTGCGCTAGCATCTTCAGCAGCCAAATTCAGCTGACAGCATTCACACTACCCTTATCACAGGCAATGCTATATATCTAGTTCATAATTATGTTAAAGTTAAGGTTTTAAAGTTTTAAACATTTTGTTTTAGAGTGTTCAGTAAATGTTTATCCTGTTCTGAACGCAACCTAAGGTGTGTTTTGGATCTTGGCCCCTTGTGTGATTGAGTTTGACACCCCTCCAATAATGGAATATCTATGCAGTTATCGAAAGGCCTGGTGGAGTCAAGGAAGTGAAAGGGCTGGGCTCACTTTCTACTTCCTTTCAGTTACAGCCCTCTCTTCATTTCAGCTCAAGGTCTTTCGTCAGCATGGAGCACCTCTATAAATACACTACAAAAATTTTTGTTTAGTTCAATAATTATTATTTTATAAATACATTTTTTTTCATATGTGTTTGCAATACATTACAACTTATGACTTTTTGATCAACAGAAACAATAGAAGAAACAGGAAATGCAGGACACAAAGAATAACAAATTCAATATATCTCAGAAAAATATTCATCAACTTTAGTGGTTAATATTCAAAGATTTTTTATTTAAGGAACTAGACAAAATCATAATGTAGATCCTATAACAAGGTTTTACTCCTGGATCAGAAAGTGATTATGGAATATTTTGCACTACAAGGCACTACCTTGTAAAAGCCTTTATTTTTATCCCCAAAAAGGACGGCATGTGTTATAATTCTTGTACAATCAACATTTTCAAATTGGTGGCGTCATATTTGTTAATTTAAAAGAAAAGAAAAAAAGGAAAACTAGTGACCATGAATAGCTTCCGGTTTTGTCTCAAATAATCATTCTTTTGCGTGTGTCCATTTATTTGGAGAAAAGCCCCATGACTAAAATGACATTCCTGAATGGATGATAGATTACGCTTCAAGCAGCAAGATACAGGTGATCATTAGCTCAATACGTCACCTGAACTGATGATTAAATCATCATCAGTGAGGAATTAACCAATGCATTCTTGTATTTACAGTTTGTATTCGTTTTATGTGTTTTTTTTTACTCTCAAGTTGTTTTTGATTCATCAACCTCCTTTTTTCTTAAAAACGGCTCTTGCATACTCATAGTGACATGTACAAATGCCCAGAACTCAAATGTCATCATAAAACAGCAACAATTGGATTGGGCAAAACGTTACCCTGTTGTTTTGTTTAGTTTGTAGCATGTAATATATTTTTTGAATTGACATTTATGCTTGAAATCCTAACCTCAAACAACAACCCTTAATTTCTTGCTCCTACACAACTGTTGCACCAGTAAACAAAAAGGAAATTGACAATCTTTAGAGCAAATTAGGTCAGGTGAAGCTGCTTTTCTGTAAAACTTCATCCACCCTGGTATTATTTTGCTCTTTTAGTAAATAAACACCGTCTGAGCATGCATGATGGTCTCTCTGAATGCACAGGATGAACACCATTTCATTAGAAATAGCAAATGCAGGCAATATTTTGCATTTTCCTTAGGTTTTGTGCACAGATTGTGGAGCCTTGTTTTTATTTTTTTCTTTGAGAGTTAATTTTGTATTCGTTTAAGAGGAGCATAAGAGGGAAATCCAGGTGTTAAAATCCCAACTCAGCAAAAAATGAGGATTTCACAGTACATTAAAAAAGAGGACATTATCAGATGGCGCTGCTGCCTGCCGATAAGCGGCTGTCAGGAAGGAAATCATGCAGAAATATTCTCATTGACGGCAATAATTACAATCAGATTGCATAACAAATGTAAAGCATTTAATGTGATGAGGTTTTACTGTGAACCTTGATCGGAAGGCATTCTTGTGTGGCTGATGGTCGACAATGCATACATTCTTTAAAAGTTCAGTGAGTGCATGTTAGTTTAACGCACAAAGTCTTCCTGAGAGATTAGACAACAGAAAACAGAGCACCTTATCATGACACTGTTTAAGTTGGACTTAATTTACAGGTGCGGCTTACTTGCTTGCAAGGAGGCAAGGCTGTTAATCAAAGCAGAAATGGTTGCTGCAGGAAGAAGGCTTCGCCCCTCATGGCTGACTGAGCGTTGTTATTTTCCCTTGATTCACCTGATCAACTGATCACCACTCCCTGAACGCATTAGCCCTCCCTGCACGTCTCACTTTCTGCACCTTTATCACCAAAGGAAGCAAAGGGGAGCACGGTGTCAGTTGTGTTTGGAACTTGTCAAACAATCTCTGCAACAACACTACCGCAGGCACGTTTCCCCAACTCCAGCCGCTCCTTACAAGGAAATCATCAGACTTGGATGTGAGAGCATCTATTGTTGAGGTTGCAAGTCTTTTGGGCAACTATCAGGTTTTATAAGGGGTATAAACGTGAATGCACACCTGCCAATTCTGGGCCATTACACGTGCATGCAGGAACATTGGGCACAAATCCAGTCTGCTCATCAGACTATATGACCTAAACCAGGAGTCTGCAACCTTTAACGCTAAAAGAGCCATTTTGTACAGTTTCTTAAAGACCAAAACCCAGCTTTGTGTCTATTAAAGTTAGACTTTAAATATTTACAAGAAATGAATTATTACATTTTTGTTTTTCTTAACTGCACAAGGAAATCCCTTTCAAAATAAAATACATCCTGTGTCAAATAGGAGCATCATGCTGCAGCAGATTGTATAGATGCAAAAAAGTCAATTTAAAAATGCAATATTATGACTTCCTTTTACTTTCAAATGTAGACAAGTAAACATTGATGTAAAATCAAATTATATAAAAAAAATACTTCTAAATTATACAAGTTAGAAATAAGTGCAAGATAACATTGGGCCATTAATAGCAATAAAATAAAATGATCTGAATGGCCGGATATAATTACCCGGAGGGCCGGATTCGGCCCCCGGGCCTTGACTTTGACACGTGTGCTATAAGCTAATAAAAAAAACTGACAAACCTGAACTAATCTATTATTAATTAAGTATTAGCCTTTTTCTTCTAAGTCAAAGACTCATAATAAATGGGTAAAAGAGCTGTATGTTGTGCTGAAGCCTAAAGTTAAAAGGTGCAAAGTAAAAATCAAAGAATATCTCACTAATCTTTCCCCAGGACATAGTATAGTAGAAAAAAACATGTTTTTTCTGTTATTTGTTTCTCCTTTTGCAAAGTTGCAGTGTTGTTTTTGGAAAAACGTGCCCTGGAACTCCGTGCTGAAGCTCATCCTCTTTTAACTGAATTTCCCACAGCAGATGAGTACATTTGCTTAATCGTGTCTGCTGACGCCTGCATCTTTCATGGCTTCCAACTGTGAAATGTGAGCCTACATCTGTGCGGATAAACACATTAAACTTCTCGTGCCACTTAAATGTTCCAGCGAGAAAAAGAACACACTGCTGCTGCAGTTCCCGAGACACTCAACAAAACATTTTTTTTTTCAAATCTAGTCACAATCATTTAAATTTGACTTTTTTTTTTCCTCCACCACCCTTTGGAATGCATGTGTTCTATCCAACAGGCTGCATAAACATTAACTCAGGCATCCATTCAGTAGTTTAATGTGAACTAGATGAACCGTTAGTTCTGACATTCACAGTACGTGATGCCGGGCTGGAGTCTGGGACGTCGGTCTGTTCCAAAGACATTCTGTTTCTTTTTTGCTTCCCCTTGCATGTGAAGTGGCTGTGTGAGTGTTTTTCGCTGCCTTTCGACTGGTTCCCCGCCAGTGACCGTACTTTGAACCTGCAGCAGCTGGGGCGTGAGCACAGCCAAAGATAGATGACTTGCTGGTATAGAGAAAGCGGGGCCAGCCTCTTTTCTCTCTTTTTCTCTCTGTTTGTTTTCATTGGTTCTCCTCTCACACTGTGCAGTCCTTTTCATCATCTTTCCACATCACTTTAAAGACTCACTCCAATGGTAATCACGTTTTTTTGTGTGTTTTTGACATGTTCTTAAAGTATTTTTCAAACAATGAAAGAAAATTCTGCTCAAAACTTCTTCCTTATTCAATGAGAATCAGGAGCAGATGGAAAAAAATGCTGTTGGAAAAAGCTTGTAGGTGTGAGGTAGAAGCTCCCTTCTCCTCTCTATTCTGATGGATCCTCTTATGGCGACTAGATCCATCTACGTTTTCATTTTCCACGTCTGAGCTGGCATCTGGGTCAAAACTGGATAGCTCTGATATTGTTCGCCATTTTTGTTGCACCAGTAATGTTAAGTTTGGGGGTATGAGGGGCTGTAAGCTAGCGGGAGGGAGTGTAAACAGATGGATGACGGGAAGTGGGGGTGTGCCAACAGTCCTGCCCACAACTCAAAGGTAAATTTCTGGTGAACTACAGCCACTCTGAAGATGTCCTAGAAAACAATACAGATTTGTTTTTCAATTTTGGCTACAAACAGCGTAATTATGATAAAAAAAAAACACTGGAAACTATTTAAAAATCAATGAAAAGATGATCGGAGTGGGAATAATCCAGGGGGCTGGTCACATGCAAGATGGCGCCAGAAAAAATCTTTAGCTGGAGGTGGGAATTTTGCAACTTTAGCCGGTTGTGTAAGTGAAAATGTCCTAAACTTTAAGAAACCCTTTTAAAAAATGATATTTTCAAAACTTTTCAGAACTTTTAAGTTTTTAAATGCAAAAAAACTGTAACTGTCTAGCAGTTTTTGAAAGCCTAAAACGGGGGGTTCCGGTCCAGGACCTCCAGCCATTGATTTCAATCTCAAATGATGTTTTTGTGTGGCTGGTTCAAGCAGGGGGAGGGACTTCCAGCTATTCATTTTTGAGCCCTATATATTTTCTCTGTTTTATATATTTTCTCTTGGAATAATCACTTCTTAATTTTTTAGAAAGTAATCAATCAAAATACTATTCATTTTATTTTTTTGCAGCTGTGCTCTAAAATGTATATGGTCTTTTATTTTGAAGGAGTGATCCAGTGTGTTTTCAGAGGGATCTTTTCCACTGACAGGGTAGCTCTTAGATGTTGATCTTTCATCTGAGTCTCTTCTCATCTTCTGACCCTTAAGTTAGCGGCAATAAAGGTCCTAAGAAAGGAGGGGGGCACGTTTTATGACCTCTTAGGGACTCTTACGTCATGTTTATTCCTGTTTAGTTGTTTTTCAAGCATGCTGTTGCCTAATCTGTCATTTTGTTCTAATAATAGCCTCCGTCTCTTGTCCTCAATTGCGTGGTCACTCATGGAAAACAGATTTCCTCTTTTCCCACACCCAGACTGCTTTCGGCTTGTTTTGTGCTTCAGGTCTTGCTGAGTCAGACTGAGGGAGGGATTCCTGTCGCAGACAACTGTCGTTCTCTGTATCTAAAGAGTTTCTCTGTGTATGTTTAACTCAACAATTTGAGATGTTACAAGCTTGCAGCTGAGAGTCTTAGTAGCCCTTTTGTCATAAACTTGTTTACTTTTTGATAAGTCTAAGAAGGTCCTTTTTCCATAACACGTGCCCTTTCTTTTATGTTTACTCCAATCCTTTTCTGCACATTGGTCCGTCCCGGTGGGATTATGAGTTAACTGTGTTTGCACGTGTCGCATCCCCATCTGTGATGGAAAAGTCGGCGCTATTTTGAAGCATTCATTAGCGGTTCTGTTTTTAACCCTGGAGCTGTTCCGCCTCTTGTTTTGGCTGCCACCAACCATCTGTCAGTGGCCGCACATTTTACCTGCCAGACGGCCATGTCAAAACAAGACTGTTGCACCCTGAAGTGTTTTCAGCACAGACGCTGGCCAAACAGGGGACGTATTTAAAAGATGTGGAAAGTTCTCAAGTAAAAGATGAATATTTAACATGTTTTTTTTTTCCTTCCATTCATTTCCTCCCCTTGCAGCGATGTCACGTGTGCCGTCGTTCGCCATTTTAGAAGTCAAGCGTTGATAAATTAAACAGGTAAAATCAACAACTTCGGTGTAGAGAAATAGCCACCAAATTTCATCTTGTTATTGCTGTTGGCTGTGACAATAGAATTCAAACATGTCACTTTAGAGATTTCTGCAGGATGAAGTCAGAAAACGATGGATCAGCGCAGTCAGACGGGAAGGGTGGCCGCCTATAGACACCAGCAGACTTTAGTGAACTTTTTTGTCAACAAAAGTGGCTAGAGTTTGGGTTTTATCCTGTACCGATGGCAATCTGTTACTTTTCAAAAGGTACCGACTGGAACTTTCTTTGTTTTGAATAGTGATCGAATAACGGAAAAAACAAGCAAAATGTTCCCCAAGTCATGAAAATGATTCCTGCAGAGCCTGAATGTGTTTGTTTCTCTCTGTCAGTCTATGTCACCCTCACCAATTATCATGCATTGTTGTAACATAAGTGCTTTTTGCATTTTACTAATACATAAGAATACATCTTAACAATATAGAATCCAGTTATTTGATGCACACACCGTGACCTCTTCCTTACGGCCCCACTGCTCTGCGTTGTGTTTGTGTGTGGTGCTCCACAAAAAGAGACAACATTGATACTGTACCTTTTAATATTTTTTCTTAAGGCAAATGTTCAAGTGGACACAACAAAAAGTCATATCCTGCAGTTTCATCCTCCCAATTTGAATCCCAAAATGACGGATTGCAGGCACTGTGACATCACATCCAAGTTTTTTATAGTTATCGATTAACATTAAGTCATCTAAATTAAGAAGATCTACCTTTAAAGTTACTTTTAGTGAAACAGAGCAAAAGAAATAAATTTTAAATTTAT
>NC_050521.1:12198030-12226184 GCF_002922805.2 Oryzias melastigma | reverse complement strand
TTTTACTAATACATAAGAATACATCTTAACAATATAGAATCCAGTTATTTGATGCACACATCGTGACCTCTTCCTTACGGCCCCACTGCTCTGCGCTGTGTTTGTGTGTGGTGCTCCACAAAAAGAGACAACATTGATAATGTACCTTTTAATATTTTTTCTTAAGGCAAATGTTCAAGTGGACACAACAAAAAGTCATATCATGCAGTTTCATCCTCCCAATTTGAATCCCAAAATGACGGATTGCAGGCACTGTGACATCACATCCAAATTTTTTATAGTTATCGATTAACATTAAGTCATCTAAATTAAGAAGATTTACCTTTAAAGTTACTTTTAGTGAAACAGAGCAAAAAAAATAAATTTTAAATTTATAAAAACTGTTTTTTTAACATGTTCTTGTGGCATTTTTTTGATGATGGAAGACATTTATAACGAAAATGTATCTTAACATAACATTTTTAAGTATTTATTTGCTCTAAATAAAACGCTGTTTGAAAAAGTTGGCATTTCTTATGTGGAAAATTGGCCGGGCGGGCCACAAGCTCCCTGCTCTCAGCAACAGGGAGGGGAAGAGGGGGCGGGATTGACACAATGGGAATTTCGAATGAACTTGTGCCGCTCTGCACAAACATCAGTTTTTTGGATACAAACGGCAAAATCATAATTAAAAGACCAATGGGAACGCTTTGAAAATAGATCTAAAGACTGGACTTTACATACTACTACTTTTGTTTTTTTCCAAACCTTTTATTCAAAATGCATCAGTTCATAGTGACACATTTGTATGTTGTTCCATGCTTAAATTCTGCATGTTCCCAATAGATTTAAGAAACCCTTTCATGCCTTTTACAACGTTTGACCTTCATTTTGGATCTGGGCTGTTCTCCTGCAGTCCAAACTGCTAAAGTTTAACATCTCAGCAGTGTTAAATCCACCACCACAGCAGCAGGATTCTCTCAGGCGACTGTGCTTTTGTGAAAATAGGGCACAGAAAAAAAAAAAAAAAAGTCTTTCCTTATGCAAAAAACACTTCTTAAATGGCAAAAAAAAAAAAAAAGAACCCTGGTTTAGTCATTAAAACATCCAGAACGGAGTCAGATATAGTAACACTGGGCCCAAAAATAGCTGTACTGTTGAGATGAAGTCATTAGTGGAAAAAAGAAATTATGGGGCCCCCACTCACTTTGGGAGGCCAACAGTGGGTTCTTGTAGCCCCACCCTATAAGGAAAACATCCAGAAGTTGTTGGTTACATGCAATTGAAGTAATACATGTTTTTGTACTTTACTGTAAATGCTTTTTTTAAACCTCAGTTTTTAATAAGTGGCTCTGAAAAGAACAGGCCTTTGAACAAAAACCTTCAGCGGGATGAGTACATGTTTGTCTCTTAGAGCTGCAAAACTGAAACTCAGCATGTTAGGTTAGCGAACTGTACCCATTAACCTCAGGTGATACCGAAATGAGTAATTTTGGGTGTAGCGGGTGGAGTAGGAGTGCAAGTAAGTGAATGAAGGGCTTGTAAGCACCCCCTACCCTCCCCCTGCCGCTGCAGTGTCCCTGACAACCAGAAGTGTTGATTTTAGGATCAAATATAGACGCATGACATAATGCACCGACTTTAGAAAAGTGTAGAGCTGAACCGCCGTGACGACAGCGTGGCATGACATCTCCGACAGCAAATCATGTCGCACCATTTTCAGTTTGTTTGTTTTTTTATTTCCTTTTTTTCCAAATTTGGCTAAATGAAGAGAGCTCAGCAGTTCCAGAGAGATCAGATGGCTAAAATGCAGACTTTCTCACAGTCAGCTATTTCCCGTAGGGTAATTTTTTAAACTTATAGATAATATTTCTTGTTTTCCGGCATAGAATGATCTTTTTAATTTTTAATTTTTTTCATTTTGGCGATCTACATCTGGTTTGTTTGCAGTTTCTATTTTACGGTTGCAGTTTCACCCCATTTCCTCTTTTCTTCTTTGTTTGTGACAGTCACCACAGCAACCGGGCAACAGTGACGCCAAGAACAAACTCTTGCAAGAGAAACAAGCGTCAAAAAAGGACAAAAAAAAAAAATGCAGGTCTGGCAGGTCACACAAGAACAAAGTTTGAACTCTGAATATTCTTCTTCCCCTCGAGTCGATTTTCAGTCTTGTTTGTGAGGATCCAGACCACCGTCACAGACGTAAAGGGTGGTGAGAAGGGGGGAAGGCTGTCTGAGTCTGGCCTCCTTCCTGATAGTGACTCATTCGTTTGGGGCAGAGGGGGGTTTCCTCAGTCCAGCATGTTTTGTTTCTTCTTTCTTTCTTTTTTTTTTCCTAATCCACATTATTCTGTCAATCCTGCGCTTTCATAATTCTCTGCCGCCTTCTTTCACTATAGCTGCATGATCCCTCCCTTTGCAGGTTGGAACCAACACTTTTCTGTCCTTATAAGGACTGCTGGGACAATTTCTCTGCTCTGGGGCAGATAAGCAATAGGTGTTTTCCATGGATGCCGGCACAGAGGGAGGTAAACAGGATGTAAAAAGATGTTGGGCTCCACGGGTGCATCTGTTTTCCACATCTTTCTAAAGGGGGGATAGTATGGAGGAAAAGACTTGAAAAGAAAAGAAAAGAAAAGAAAAGGCCTCTGTGTGAAGACGCAGAGACCTTGTTTATCCATTTAAATTTCTTTTTAGCACTCATGCTAAAATAAAATTCATAAGTTTCCATTTTTTTTAAGTTTGTTTTGTGGCATCTCTCTCTATTTCACCACTTATGTCTAATACTATGTTTAAGCCATTGACTGTATAAGAGAACTGGAATGGAGAAAACCTCACAAATAACTGGAAATCCAAATAACTTTTAAGAACTTTTCTGCATTCTGACACAGTTAATCATAATTGTGTAATGTACATATGAAAGTTATGAAACAGGTACTGTCTGGTTCAGCTGGTTCTGTTCTACACCCTAGTTGACCTCCTTTTCCTCAAGTGATGTCTGCTTATAGTAATGTGAAGTAAAATGAAGATCCTGATGTGGTTTTGCAAAGAAATTCATTTTAAAAAGTTGAAGATCATTCACTGTATCTCTAACAGAGTGAAAATCATGTTAAGAATTCATTAAAAATGATGTAGTTTGCTTTTTGAGATAAGAAATTTCTCGAAAATGTTTCAACTTTGTGGTTTTGTTACTGCCTGATGAGCAGAACTGAGGATTTGTGTTTTTCACGATCACACAGCGTGTCTGTCCTCTGTTTTTCTTGACATCACCGCCTCAGATTTGAAACTCATGGTCCTGTCATCTCCACACATATTCCTGTAGCTGTGGCCGTCTCAGACGTGGACAATCACTGTGAGTAATCACCAAAAGCAGTTGGAAATTAACTATTGATTTAAGGACGAGTAAGGAATGAGACATAATGAAAGAAGGAGGAGGTCAAGGACTACAAACAAAGGTGTAACCAAGGAGAAATGATTCCAGTGATGTCACGCAAGGGACATGTTGGGACAAGGCAGAAGGAGGAAGCTGAGGTCCTTTGTTATGTATGGTTGGACCTTTTCTTTGGAGCTTCAAATGAAATGATGAAGAGGACAGAAGAGCCTCCAGCTTAGGAACTTCAATTCAAAAACACAAGCTAAGGAGGGCATTCCTGAACACTGAAATTCAACTAGTGCTGCCATGCAATTAATTTATTATGATCTGTAATTATATGCTATTGCTGTGTTTCTATGCTTTCATTTATGTACTATGAGGCGGCCTTAAGTGCAAAGAAAGGTGCCATATAAATAAAATGCATCACGAAGGGATTTTTGTGCTCTAATTTAACACAAGTAAAAACGTTTTTTTGGGCAATCCAACACATATTGACCACATGTTTTTTATTAATACTAGTATATATAGTATATTGTGCTTAGAGTACCTTATTGCACAGATTTTCACAACAGTAGAAAATACGCAAGTTATTTTATTGTTTCATTTAACCAGTTCTGATCATTCTGAAGACTGGGATGCTGCAGAAGAGAAAGAAAGAGAAGAGTATAAGAAAGATGAGATACAAGGAGGTGACATTGGGGAAATTGAACTATTTAGACTTTGTTTCTTTGAAATAAACTTTTGCTTCATCATCTGGGAAAAAACACACTCAAGGAGGTGACCTTTCCCTTGTTTGACTTATGACAGTTAGCATATTTCACTCGCTGCTGCAGAGTGAGTGGGTGCAGGCTTGGCAGTCGTTATCATGACAACCTCTCGCATCACATGTCAAATAGTCCGCTTTTTGTGAAAAACAATTCAAACCTTAAAAAACCCAACAAGTTTAAAGTACTAGTATTTGATTTTATATTTAAATATTTTATAAAAGCTAATGACTTTTGAGGTGTACATTATCAGATAATGCCCAACACCTCCTTGGGCATTATACCTTACAGATTATAGTCATACATTGAAAACCATATGAATGCATTTTTTTAAATAAGTCAATAATTTGTCTGTAATTAATGAATTACGCAATAATTTTACACAGCTAATTATAACATTTCTTTAAGTTAAAAATAATAACCACATTTTATATATATATATATATATATATATATATATATATATATATATATATATATATATATATATATATATATATATATATATATATATATATATATATATATGTTGGGGTTTTTTTTTTGTTTTGGACAAGCTTGTAAAGCAATTTCCGGGAACATTTTCCCTGAAATCATATTGAGTGCTTAAGGGTGTCAAGATCTTGTATCTGTCAGTCTTGTTTGACCAGTTAATGCAAGACTGAAGATGAAAACAAAAGTGACACTGGCCTAATGTTTCATTCCAGAAACTACAATCAAAAAAAAAAATTGTTGCAAAAATGTAACAAAAAAAATGTTAAAAAAAGCAAAACTCAAGAACAAATTGACACTCAAATAAGGTCTTGTGAAGTGAAACTTTACTTGAGTTCAATATTTTAGGGACCATTTTGGTGGAAACCCTGTCTCACACACGTGCCTCCCATGTAATAAACACCTGACCGACATCCTGGATATGCAGGTGTAAGAACGTCCTCGGGAAATCCCTTGATTCCCTTTAATTATCTTTCATCCGTGGCCTTGAGGTAAAGCTCTGTTGTGCTGCTTGATGAGTAGATTTTACAGGAGATCTTCTTTCATAAACAAAATTACCATTGAGTGAAGTTGACCTTCTCACGTGCAAGGGGGTGTCCTCGCCGTGATGAGCAGCTGATGAAGGTAACCTCCGTTTGGTTGGGTATTGGATGTCTTCGTCTTGTAAGAGGAGAGCTGTGTTTCCGGTATCAGTCAGAATGTGACCCACTGAGAGCCCAAAAATACATGACCTACTCCCCAAAGCAGTAAAACACAGTCACGTTAGTGAGTGAAGGTGCATGGTCTCCAATGCTTTTTACTTTGTCCTGGATTCATAATGTAATAAAGAAAAAACAAACAAAAACATTTGAAATTGGAACACAAATATTTAAGAGCTAAAGTTGGTAAATGGGAAAAAAACAAGCACACAGAAAGAGGTAAGAGGTGAAGTTTAGACTGTAAGGTAACAAAAAGTCTATTAGTCTTTAGGTTTTTTTTTCTTTCTGGATGAAGTGGAGAGGCTGAAAACAGATTTATTTTTGGTTCCTTTTTTTCAAGACAACACAAAAGTTGCATACCGTGAGTGTGACGCAACGAAGTTGCCATGGGGATAGAATTGTTTTTGTTGGCATCAAGATGCTGACTCATATAGATAGTCGTTCGTCCCGCCCCCACCCACAATACTCAACCTAACTGTAGAAATGATGGCCTGATATTTCATCGGTTACATCAGCCTTGTGTCACAGGATCTACTGTGACAACTGTTACCCAGAAACTAACAAACTCACTATTGCTTGTGTAGATTTTGTGATTTGATTGACTTCATCCTTATTGGTGACTCACTTGATCCAGGAGTTTTGCATGCAAGTGACAGACAAATTAACAAATAATAAAAGGTTTGAATTCCCACTGGAAACAATATACAGCTGAAGGAACTAGACTGAAGGTTAGGAAACAGAGAAAACATTGCACTGTGGTGTTGACAAGTCGCAGCCAGCACTAGCACCAACACTAAAACAGAAAGGAGAGGACTAACACAATCTTTGATATAGAGGTCAACCAGTACCAGAATGTTTCTGCTAAAGCGCTCCTCAAATTTTCCAGTTGAGCAGCATGGCTGCCAGGATGAGCCCATTCTGCACCAACTGTGTTTATGATAAACTCCTGTAGAGGTGGAGGTCATGTGGTGTCACTTTTAAAACACTAGTGTGGTCACAGCATGCTGGTCCAGTACAGTGTTCAAGTTTTTTTTAGTAATTTCTGCTGTTGCTTAGTGCTTGTTCCAAACACAGTATTAACGGCAATAAGATAAAACCATGCTTGACTTTGTGTATAAGGGTGTAACCTTTAATCCAATCATCCAACAATTTGATTTCTATCATAAGTTGTAGTCGCCAATAGGATTCATAGCCGATATAGGTTCATTTTAAACGATCTGATTCACTAACCTAAATTGATCTAGGACATTTTAGACAAAAATTCCAAAAACCAATACACAAAGCCAGCAAGCAAAGACTACCAAAGCTCCAACCTCAAACTAAAATAACTAACCCAGCAGTGTAAGACTGCTGAAGACAAAGAAGGGGAAAAGAACATAAATAAATAAATAAATAAATAAAAGAACAATAAAATAGCAATTTTTAAAGCAAGAATTACTTAATTACTTGATAAGCATTTATTATTAGAACATTGGTTACTAGCTGGGGCTGCACGGTGGCGCAGTGGTTAGCGCTCTCGCCTCACAGCGAGAAGGCCCCGGTTCAAATCCCGGCTGGGACCTTTCTGTGTGGAGTTTGCATGTTCTCCCCGTGCATGCATGGGTTTTCACCGGGGACTCCGGCTTCCTCCCACCGTCCAAAAACATGCTTCATAGGTTAATTGGTGACTCTAAATTGCCCCTAGGTGTGAATGTGTGAGTGAATGTGTGTGTGATTGAGGCCCTGCGACAGACTGGCGACCTGTCCAGGGTGTACCCCGCCTTCGCCCTTCAGTAGCCGGGATAGGCTCCGGCACCCCGCGACCCCGAAAGGGAGGAAGCAGACAAGAAGATGGATGGATGGATGGTTACTAGCTGCCAGAGATGCTCTGTTATGATCCTGTTTGGCGCAGATAATATTTTATTTTGAAAATAAGTTTAAAAAAAATCAAATTTTGATAGATGCAAGGTTGTTTCTATTTATTTGCTTTTGTATGTGCCAAAAAAATAGACAAAATTAATATTTTTAATAAAAAAAATAACCTCACGAATGCAAATCCAAATTTCTTTAAGGCTAAAGTAAGTCTGTGCGGCTCCTTCGAGGTTTTGATCAGTAAATAGCTCTTTTGCTGTTAAAGGTTGCTGACCCCTGCTCTAGATGAGTTCTAGGAAAACAAACACCCCTACCTGGAAGTTACACCTGGGTATCATAGACTCAGAGACATACCCACAAACCCCCCCTTCTTTTGCAGTCCTTCCAAAGGAGCTGACATGACAACGTTCTCTTAAAAGCCTATATTTCTCACCGTCAATTATCCTGCTGTGTATTTAGTGCTAGACATCACCCTTGTGTGTTTACATTCCATTCTGTTTGCAGTCAGATACAACACACAGATGCGAATACCTGCTAATGCCAATGACTGACAAAGATACATGTTGCACAACTAATGATATTTCCAAGAAACTCAAACAAATATGTTGTTGTTGTTTGTTTGTTTTCTATTGAAAAGGGGTGTTGGATAACCTAGTTTTTAACTCTCATGCATAGAAACTGTCATTAAAGACACTTAAATACAAGGGAAAAATAGAAGTTGCATGGTTACATCCACTAAATCCAATTTTATTCTCAAAGGGACACATGTATTCTTAAATCTTAAAACAATGAACATTACCTGGAAGTCATTTTCATTTATAATGGATAAGGGTTTTGAGTTCTGCATGAAGAATGATGTCAAACATTTCTTACATTCCTTACTTAGTAATTTCTAAATGCAGGGATTCTTTAAGTTGTAAGTAAATATTGTCTTACTAAGCACAATGTGACTAGCACTTGCATCAAAGGAGAGTGTAAACACTTGTTTGTATTTCAAAATCGACACGTCTCTTGCTTAAATGTGCAGTCGATTTACCAATAGAACTAGCAAGTCACATTCTTCACATTCATACATTTCCTAAAAATCCTTAAATTTTAACCATTTAAGCTATTCTCATCCATTAATTCTGTTTTCTCAATTATGTAAGTGTTATAATCTTTTCAGCCTTTTTTGTATGCCAATAGTAACTAATACTTTAATTTAATTTTAGTCATTTTAAACTCAAGGTATTTAAAGAATGTCTTTATTATTTAAAGGAAATTTAATGGAGAATTAAAGTACTTCCAAGGATAAGGTTCTATTATTCATCCACACCTAGTTTCAATGTGCAACATTACCACATAGCACATTCCTGGGATTGACTATTTTAGGTTCGTTGGCTGAAATGAAGATGAGTTTTTGTTTCCTTTTATTACTCACATCTTGCTGTTGGACACAGTGTTTGTGCCTGGGCTTGCTTTTTTTCTCCATGGCAACTGTGGAAGAGGGAAACCCCTAATCAACGGAGAAAATCTGACTAAGACATTCTTCTACCACTCATGACGGCAAAACCTACAGTCTCCCAGAATAGATGTTCTTGAGCCCAGGGGCTTGGATTGCTTTCTGTTTATAGGAGATCAGAGAGTGGTGGAAGAGGGGTGTGAGTTTTTCACATTGAGACAAGATTCTATCAACATCGTTTTTTAGTTGGAGGGGACAAAAAAAAGTGGGAGGAATGGGTCAGCAGCAGAAAACTAAATCAGCCCAGATGTGTGTCAGCTTGAGTCCTGGCACAGCTTCTTTCAATAGCAAAGCTGGACAAGCTGGTTGGTCTACAAGCGGTGCCTGGTGGCTATTGTCCCAAGTGTAATGGTAATACCAGCGCTGGTGGCCAGAAACACAAATTCCTCTTATATTAATTCTAAGAGCCCTTTAATGCATGAAATCTGGTGTATTTATAGTCATATCCCTCTTACATAATGTGTCTTGCAAAGGCAGCATTTAACGGGATATAACCATGCAATATGATTAAGACGTGGCTGATGTCTGTCCAAATACTGAGGCTTAAAGTAGTCTGCAATGTGTCACTCAAGAGGCAACCATGAAGCAAAATCAGGAGTTTCTGCTGATTTATTTTCTTTATATCACATGTGTGCTTCTGTTTCATCATAAAGCACATGCAAGTTTTATCCAGCTTCACATGTATGCAACACATGCTGTAGTTTTATAAACCTTGCATTGCAACAACATAAAAAAAACAACAATAAAGCTACTTAACCCATAAGAACACAAACCCATTTTCTCTAATAATACAAATATGTGGAGGATACCATAGACAAAGTAGACCACAGAACACTTTTTAAATGTTTTCTTTCTTTTTTTGTGTTACAATGATGTCACCGGAAGTTCTGGGGCTAGAAAAACTTTTAGCTAAAAAAGAAATACAATCCTCTCCTACTATCATCCATCCGTCCGTTTCCATCTGTTCATATGACCGTCCATCCGTCTGTCCATCAATTCGCGTCCATCCCTCCATCCATCCGTTCGTGTCCATTCTTCCGTGTCCATCCATCCATCCATCCATCCATTTGTCTGCGTTCTTCCCTCCATCCATTGTTCATGCCCATCTGTTTGTGTCCATCCGTCCGTGTCCATCCATCCATCCTTCCATTCGTCCGCGTCCGTCCCTCCATCTATCCGTCCGCATCCATCCGTCCCTACGTCCATCCGTTTGTGTCCATCCGTCTGCGTCCATCTGTCTGTCCATTCGTCTGCGTCCGTCCCTCCATCCATCCATCTGTGTCCATCCGTCTATCCATCCGTCTGTCCATCCATCCGCGTCCCTCCCTCCATCCATCCGTTCATGTCCATTTGTCCGTGTCCATCCATCCATCCATCTGTCCGCATCTGTCACTCCATCCATTCGTTCATCCATCCGCGTCCGTCCCTCCATCCATCTGTTCATGCCCATCTGTTCGTGTCCATCCGTCCGTATCCAACCATCCCTCCATCCATCCATCCATTCGTCCGTGTCCATCCATCCTTTCATCCATCCATCCATTCGTCCGCGTCCGTCCCTCCATCTATCCATCTGCATCCATCCCTCGGTCCATCCGTTTGTGTCCATCCATTCGTGTCCATCCGTCCATCCATTCGTCCGCGTCCATCCATCCTTCCACGTCCATCCCTCCATCCATCTGTCCGCATCCATCACTCCATCCATTCGTCCATCCACGTCCATCTCTCCATCTATCTGTCCATCCGTCCATCTATCCGTCCTTCCATCCATTCATCTGTCCGCGTCCCTTGCTCCATCCATCCATCCATTTGCGTCTGTCCCTCCATCCATTTGTCCATCCGTCTACATCCGTCCCTCCATCCGACAATCCATTTGCATTCATCCGTTCATCCATCTTTACCTCAGCACCTTGTCCTCTCATTAGATTAAGCCCACCTATCAGATTACTCTAACCCCTCTTAAATTAGGATCTTTTTTTAGGCAAAAGAACTTTTGAAATAGTAACCTACTGATGGAAAACTAGCAAAAATGCTGAATAAAGCATGACTTATAGTATCCTACATTCAGAGGTAATGAGATCATTCCAAGCTACTTCATAAGTGTGTGTTTCAGCTGCAGAACATGAATGGGCAGTGGTAGGTTTCACTTTAAGGTTTTTAAAGTACACGATGTGGGTGTTTTGAGACCTTTAATTTTCAAAGACCAAACTATCACTTTTGTGTGGACCACCAACACACACACAGACACACAAAAACAACGTATGAGCTCTGAGGATTTGGAGAAGTACAGACTGTGGCCTTTCTGCAGAGAACAATGATCATACACGTTAAAATCTGATCCTTGCAGGAAGAACTGGATTCTCTTCTCAGAAGTACATTTTGGGGTTTCCCTCTGAGTCAAATGTCCGTGTTATATCAGTATGGTAGACGTAGCAATGGCAGTGCAGAGTGAGAAGCTTTCAGAATATTTTGCTTCGTGAAACATTAAACAGAAATAACAAATCCCTACGGTTGTGGAAATATTGGGGAAAAACAGGCAGTTTCTTGTTTCTTTTCCGGTCTTGCAGATTTTATTAGTTCTCTCAAAGCAAAATAACAAACCTTTGCAAGCTTCCAACATTTTAATTTGTTTTTATATATTTTCTGCAGTGGGCCTAAAAGGCACTCTTAGCTTATTTTTTTTCAAAACATGATATAATCCAGACTGCCTTATATGTGGAGTATTGATGTCAAAGAGATTTTGAGAGGTACATGGCACTGTGTCAATATGTTTTTTTTTTCCAAGGTACAAGCAAGGATGGATGTTTTTGTGAATTCGCTAACGCGGCTAACATATCGCGTGTCGGACTGTGTTGTTTATTTAGATGTTACTAACAAGTTTGGGAATTAGCATAGTCACAGTAATGTTTCATTTAATTATAGTAGAACGTCGATTAATGAGTTAGAACCAAAGTTGGGTATTATTGTGAATACGCTAACTCGGCTAGCATGTCACGTTATTGGACTGAGTCACCACATAGTCACAATAATGTTTGATTTAACGGTATCGATCTGTTTTTTTACGTGTTGCAAATGAGGTTGGGAGTTGTAGGTATTGTGAATATGCTAACGTGGCTAACGTTTGGTGTCATAAAAAAGTTCTAGAACTACTTTGAACCCAGTTAATAAAGTCTGACTCTTTTGTCTCACTTAATGTGCCTTACCAGTGCTTACTATATATTCAGGAAAAAAATTATGTTTTAAATGTATTTGTTTCATATGTTAAAGTGTCCATTTAAGGTGAACCATTACCTGATGTAGGTGAAACAGACGCTTGTGTTCACAAAAAGACATTTAGAAGGAAATGTAATATCTAACCAAACCTACCCTGTCATTTTGCTACCTGAAGCTTTTTTCAATTTCTGATAATGATGCAAGTTAAGTTCCTAAATTGTTTTTTAAACCAAAGAGCAAACAGTAAAAAAAAAACAACGCCAACCCCCTGACAGGCACTCAGCTATTATACAAACCAATTCAAAGCAACTGTTCATTTTTCTAATCCTCACAGCAGAAGGAAAAACACAACCTGTTATTAAACAAGGCAGCTTTGAAGAGTTATCCACAGCTTTTCACATAATCTGATTTGATTTCATGCCTCAGAGAGAAATAACTGTCAAGGAACTACTCACACAAAATAATTGCATCAATGTTTTTGTATCATTTTTGCACAACAAGGTGTGTTAGCCACTTTAGAAGATTTAGCCATTATAGGTTATTCACAAAAACTCCCAACTTTGTTCAAAAACCATAAAAGAAGAGACTTATACCACTAAAACAAACGTTACTGTGACTATGTCAACTCTCAACCTAGTCAGTAACACGCAAAAAAAATATGGTCCCACACCGCTACATATTAGCCATGTTAGCTTATTTACAGAAGCTCCCAACCTTTTTTATAACACATAAAAAAACAGACTGATACCGCTAAAAAAATACTACTGGACCAAACTTGTTAGTAACACATAAAAGAAAAATATTACAGGATTATACTAACTTCCAAACTTGTTAGTAAGGCAAAAAAACACGGTGCACCGCCACGACACGTTAGCCACATTAATAACACCCAACCTTGTTTGCAACACTTAAAAAAAACAGACTGACATTTTGACAGAATGTTATGTACCTCTCAAAATTGCCTCAACATCATTAAACACCACAAGAGTTAATCCATGTAAAAGGTGCTCCAGTTTATAAGGAACACTGTCATTTTTTAAATAAATTATGCTATTGTGTTGTGTAAAATGCAGTACATGTTCTGTTTTGCAAAGACAAAGCTCTGTTCTTCCTCACTGATCACTAGTGACTCATCGCTGCTTGCACAGAGGGCCGGTTTGCCCTGTATTAGACATTTTCAGTGTCTTCCAACGATACCACTGTATACAATGGCCTCCACTGTTGTGCCGTGACAGCTGAGAAACATAGACAGAGTCTAGTAACGTGAAATGTAATTTTGAACAAGGACGACATTTTGTGTGTTCACACTGTGAACATATTTGCTTTAAAGGCATAAGCTTTAATTTGCAGTAACCAGACCAGTATTTTTGCAAGTGGCCTTGTTCTCTGCAACGTTCTCACAGCTTTTGATTCTTTCTCTTAATTTAGCAGACAGGGGGACCATAAAAACAGCTGTAAAGGGGATAAAATGTGCATCTGTGGTAATGCTGCACCCATCCCAACCCTCCACCGTGCCTACAAAACTTTCAAGACTCTGTAAAAATGCTTTTTTTTGTAGGTTCTACGGTTTTCATTGACTAGCTTTATAGGAGTGTAACCAGGACGCATGTCAGTGTGAAGTTTTAAAACTCTGAGGTTGCACGCATTAAATTCAAATGGCACAGTGTCGCATAAGAGCATGTGGAGTTAAACTCCACATAACCCAAATGAGTTAATATATTTCTCACCTTCATGGGGATATTTGTGTATACTTTTTGATTGAAGATCTCTATTTTTTTTAACCAAACAATAATTTGTCAATTTGGATTTATGTGTGCACCAATAAAGATTACAATGTTTTGCATCTACACTTTTAACGCCATGGGAAAATGTTAGTTATTTACCCAAGAACCTAATTTGACAAGATAATTATTGTGGAATTCAAAGAAGTAAACTCTGTTCTGAACTTTTTGAGTCAGATTACACCCAAAAACACTATGTTGGGACTGAATTGTGAAGGTCTAAATAATTGGACAAAAGTTTTGGATTTTTTCATCCATTTAAAATTAAATGTAAATAAAAACGAATGAAACAAAATGTAATTGATGGGAGTTTCTGTACTTTAAAAATCATGAGCAAAAATGGTTGCAGCTGTAGCCTTTGATCTTAATGCCAAATGCCTTCGATATAGAAAGAATCTCATACTTTTTACAAAATTAAAGTCATTTTTTTAAAAGTTGTCTATAATGGTGTTTTTAATTTTGAGTAGGATTACCCCAAAGGCCATATCAAAGACTTAAAACTCAGGGTCCAATATGGGAACAATCGGGCAGCTAAACCACCAAACTGTAGTTGCCTTCAGTGTGTGAACATGTGAATAGCACTGTGACTGTGAAGCGCTTTGGGCCTTCTAAAGCGTTATACAAGTAAGAGCCATTCACTATTGTAGTTTAGTGCTGTCCCAGGGGCAGCATCGGACAAGTGTTTGACAGATTACTGCATCGAATATAGACCACAATGCATTGCGGTTGAAACATTTTTTGGGAAAAACTGTGTTGAAATGTAATTTTTTTAAATAAACCATCCACATTTTCATCATCAGAATGCAGTGGAGTCACTGTGAAAAGTTTGTATTAATTATATTTTGACTTCATGAAATCGGTGACATCATATCCAGCATTTAGGAAAACAAAATAAAATAGTGTACATGATCTACTTGAAAATAAAAACATAAGCGACTTTTTTTTTTTTTTCATAAAATAAATGTATCATTTGACTACTTTTTGCAATTAGTAGACAACCTGTTCTGGCATAAAGTAATCTGATTTTTTTTTTTTTACTTTTTAGAGCAAATTACTACTTTGGCCCAATCTGAATTCTTCGCTTCTCCCTACCCCTACATTTAGCCCTCCAAATGGAGAGCTTTGGAAAAATAATGTCTCCAAATTCAGACATCCCTTCCACTCGATGACATCATCAATAACCGCCGGTCAGCTAGCATTAGCGCAGAGCTTCTAGCGTTTACATAACAATTTTATAACTGTAAAAAGCTCGTGCTAAAAAAAAAAAAAAGCAATTAATTACATTTAAAAGTAAACTTCTGTCCTTCAGAGCGCGCCCAGAAAAGCGCTTCTCCTCTGTGCACAGCACAACGCAGAACTCCCTCGAAATGGAGGGATCTGCATCCCTCCGCTTGGAGGGTTGGCCCTTAAAAAAACTATTTCGGACACCCCTTCCACTACAAATTGAGGGGTAGGGAGAAGAGAAGAATTCAGTGAGAAGTCTCAAACTGGTTGCCAGCAGTGGAACTATCGAACAATTAGAAGGAAAACTTTCAAAGTAGATACATATTTGAAAGTGTATTTATTCAAGGCATATTTGAAATAGAAAAAGAGAAGCTGAAATCTGCTTAGAACTGGATTTTTTTAATTGTTTCTGGGCCAGTAGGTTATTTGGCAAGCTGCTCACTCTAAATTTAAGTGTAATAAAGTTTGACAGAGTAACACAATTAGATGCTAATTCAAGGACGTGAGCGACCCAACAGAACAATTGATGACATTTTGGTCATAGTATTACTTTTTGTTTGCTTTCACTTCTGATTCAGACACAAACATCTCAATTTCAGTAAGGCCTTTCAACCCACTTTAAAGTCCCACTCCGTCCCTCTTTAGATCTATGTAAAAGCGTTCCCAGTGGTCTTTTAAATGTAATGATGCAATTTTTATTCAATGTACCACCAAACATCCACACATACAACAATCAAAAAGAAGTGGTTCATTAGAAATTCCCCTCTGAGTTGTGGGCGGGACCATTGCAGCCCTTCCCACCCCAAGTTAACATTACAGGTTTGCAATATTGTAGCAATCTAGTCATGCAGTTTTGAGTCAGATGCCATCTCAGATGAGAAAAACAAAGACAAACATGGGTCTAGTCGTCAACAAGTGGATGCATTAAAATAGAGCGGAGCCCGACAATTGTAGCTTCTATATCACACCTACAAACTTTTTCAAACTCCTGATTCACAGAAGTTTAAACAAAGACATACTCAGAAATGTAATTTTAAGCTTAATTTTCTTGGTACTGTATGTCATAATGGGAAAAATGCCACAAGAACAGGTTAAAAACAATTTTCATCAGAGCAGGTGTAAAACCCAGAAAAATACACTCTTCATGCAGCTAATTAGGGTTTTTTGACCATGCATCTGTACTTTCCTTGAAGTGAATGACAGATTGTCATCCATGAACTTTTTGGGGGATAAAGACTGAAAATGCATCTTGAAATTGGCAATTCTATGAAGAAAATACAAGTACAAGCTCACATAAGCTCTTGTCACGCGACAATTCCAGGAGAATAAGATAACCACCATTAAAGGAGAAAATCACTCTCTGATAATGACTGTCCAAGCATTACACCGTTTTGTGGAAAATAGCACAAAAAAAGCCACAGAACGAGTGTTGATTCCTAAAACTCAATCATCAAAATGACTCTAAACATTGCTAAAGCAATCATTTTTTTCTGTCTGAAGTCACCATGAGTTCGGAGGGACTTTGCTTTCAGAGTTCACGCTCCAAAGAGCGTTCAGTTCACTGAGCTGCAGCACACTAAATCTCTTTCTTTCTTCAAATGCCTCCTTATTCTGTGTTAAACCCCATGACTTGAAAAACATTTTCTTCTTAGGCTTTGCATTTTTTTTAAGATCTGCCAAATGAGAAGCCACCCCCCCTGATCTCATGATGCAGCTCTCCAATTATAAGAAATAATTCCCTCGAAAGTCCAACAATTTCCATTGAGTGTTTGTGCTAATAGTTCCAATAATAGATAATGTGAACTCCTTTTTCCACTGCCTCTTTTTTCTTTAACCTTTGGACATGCTGCTGTTGTGCTGGAATTTGCAGCAGATGTTGTGTCATTAAAGATCTTTTCATAGGGAAAAAGAAAAGATGCAACAATTCTTTCAAGAGTTTCAAGCGAACAGCAACATTAACCCACTCTTCATCGGAGCGGTTAAACCTTGACAGCTAACAGGAAGTGGTCGTAAAGCAGGCCGGCGGTCTTTCCTGTCCGTGTCACAGATCTGCACACTTCTGTGGCCACTGGACAGAAAGGGAGCGTGTTTGTCTTGTCTGTGCGCCAGAATGGAACCTTGCTTCAGGAAACTCCTTGAATGTACAAAGTCGGGCAGATGGTGTGTTGTGGCTGACGCAGCAGCAGGAAAAGCTAGAAGGATTTCAAGTCTTTCCTCGGTTTATTTAATTCTCTGTGACACCCGGCCAATGCTATTGTGAAGCAGCAGCTCAGAGAACAGGAAATGACAGAGATATGGAGAAAGTGAATTCTCATCATTTAAGACACTGCAATATTGTAAAACTAAGATTTGGTTTTAATTTATTTCTCATTAACATTTTAATATATATTTGATTGCAGTAACTTTTATTTAAAAAAAAAAAGTCTCAGACAGGCATTTGCCAATGAGACCATGAAGTGAGGGCTTTGATTCGTCTTCGACCTTGTTTGTCTTGGCCGTATAGACTTTGTTCCACAGGGATTAGCTATTGTATCTTTCCATATGTTGTTTTTGCTGCTGGACTAACCGCTTCCTGTGTTTTGAAACCTGAGTCTGCCGGCTCCTTTGTGGGAAACACCTTCACACACCAGAGAATGAAGTCAGTCCATTCTGGAAAAACTGCATTTCATTAGTTTATGCAAAAAAGAAAAAAATCCTGTATAGTTACTTTTTATTTATAGTTATAGAATAGAATAGAATAGAATAGAATAGAATAGAATAGAATAACTTTAATCGGAGCTTTGCCTGATTTTCTTTTTTTTTTAGATAATTCTTACATTGACTAAAAACCTTTGTGGATTTAAACATTTCAATGTTGTCTCTACATGTTTAATAGTTTGCTGTAAAACAATAAAAAAAATTGCTTTCAATTTTTGTGCTTTATACAGAACAAAAAAGATCAAGTTAACCACTTGAAATTGAGTCTTTTGGACAATTTCAAGTTTATTGTGGAATTATTGTGTAATATAATCAAAAATATATCTGTAAAAAAAACTGGGGTTGTAATAAAAAGATGGGTGTCGAGCATTGCCCCCAAAAAACATTTTTAAAAGTATATCATTAGAGCTGCCTGTGGAGGAGTAAAAAATGCTACCAAAAAAAAAAACTAAAATAAAGGTTGAAATTTTAAGATACAGGACCTTGTGTTTAAAACAATGTCTGACATTAAATTTAAACACAGTAAAAACATGTTACACAAACATAAAAATAACTTCAAAATCACATAGACACAAACACATAAGAATACCAAACATTTATGTCTGGCTTTTTTTGGTTAAATGAAGCACCTCCTGTGTGAGGTTTGCCCTGTTTTTCTTTATTTCAAATCTGAGTCAAGCATTTTTGTCACTGGAAAAACGTATTTTCCAGAAAATGTAATTCAAAAGTAGGAAAAGACATGACATCACACATTTAAAGGTTTTTCTATGACATAAGCACCATTATTTATTTAACAGATTTAACAAAAATATTAAATAAAGTTCATTCCTTATTTGGGAGCGCCATAATTGTACTGAATTCCATTTAACGTCTTTTTGTATATTTTTCTAAGTTGTTATCATTTCCTGGAGTTCAACTGCAAATTCTAAAAGCAATTTGATTAGATAACAAAGAAGGAAAAAAATCTTGCAGACGTTCATTCATTCATTTTACTCCAAAAATACAATAATAGATACATTTTCCGTACTAGAACTGTAATGCTCTTTTGTCAGAAACTCTGAGCAAGCAAAACCTAAATACACACATGCAGGGACACACAACCCCTCTGATGGGGGAGTGTTGCGTGTGAAGATTGTTGAGTCTGTAGAGCCAGACAGTGGCTCCTTTGAGCCCCGCCTCACAGTTATGCAACGCGGGATACTGCTCCACATGGTAACTTTTGATTGGCTTTGTGGGATTTACAGATTTGAATAAACCATGAAAAGCTCTGTGAAGCTCATCTAATGGGAAAGGACTTTTGTAAAAGCCCTTTTATTTGTTCTATTTAAAACAGGATCATTAGGAATCCACTTTTTTTTGGCCACAGTGCTCAGCAGTTCGACATCTTAATCAAACGCATATCTGGACTTACCAAAGGGAGCGGAAAGTGGATGAATTAGAGGAAAATTGTTCTCCCCACCTTTCCCAAAGGGGGAAGAAAGCTGAAAAATGGGAAAATTTTCTTATGCAAGCCCAGTTAATACACACAAATCTGCTGAGACCTGCATGAGAAAGATAATCCCCAGCTTGTTAGCTTTCTCAGCCATGCCCAAATAAAAACCAAACAATGCCAAATGTAGCGCTTATGTACGTGCAAAAAGAAAATCACAGGTTTATGAACAACATATGACTATGTCAAAAATGGCACTTCTATTCATAGAGTTTTTCTCTTTTTGATGATTCTCCTCGTTGAGCAGACCCCTGTAAACGTCTTTTTGACTGTTTCCGTGCCCTCAAATTGATTGTCTCTAAACAAACACCGCACCGGTCACCCGGGCGTTTCAGTCAATTTAAACAAACTTGTACGTGATAAACTCTGAAGGCCGTGACCCTGCCTGGCACCACTGTCTTTGAGTGTCCTATCACGGATCAAGTGTTTTTATATACCATTAATGATAGTCGCTCTGATTTTTTTCATTGTGGACTTTAAAAAAAAGACCCAAATTCATGGACTCCAATTCATTTATGTATTCTATCTTTAATTTTCAATGTTTATTGATAACAATACTGTATGATTACCTTTAATCTCTTCATCTCCCGAACATGCTGTCGTTGCATTTTCGCAGCCCTGACAGGATTAAGTAAGACTTCTGGGTTAAAAGACAGGGCCACTGTGCAGAACAGCAAACATGCGGGCTGATTGCTTTGGCAGACACTGTCATCTGGATCCAACTGGTTTTCATGAGGTCACAGGATCAAGACGCATTTGTTGTAAACAGCAGACTTCCTATCTGCATCAGATTTTCTTCAAACATCCATAAACATATTTCTGACAGTGTTTGGCTTGGTTTGGTTTGTAACTTCTCTTGGTGTCATGAACTTTTCCGTGATTCCTGGAAGCTTGAAGCTAACTTTTGGAAACATGGAAAGCAGATCTATTTCCTGTTCTTGCTATGGCAGCTGCCGGTCCGCAACCATGAGAACAGAAAGTCTGAATGAACCTCCAACAACTAAACATGTTCATAATTTACTGCTGAATTTATTCATAATTTATGTTTTTATTCCTTCAAAAATATTCCTATGGGGAAAAATATCATAATTATACAAACAAATGTTTACGTATGTTGTAAATGCACAAATAATAAAAAAAAGATGTTAATATGCAGATTTTAATTCAAATCATAGACAGTACATAGAGACTGGACATTCCCAGCCGTCTTTATCACATGAGGTTTGCCTAAAGCTTTAAGAAACTACCTGTTTGCAGTCACCCTCTTATTATGCCTCAAGCACACACTTCTGAGTTCCAGCGTTTCTTTTTTGCAGCGCAGAGCTATGGATTTTAATATCTGGAATGTATGGTACAGTATGTGCTGTCGGCACATGATTCATATCAGCTGGTAAGAAAGTTGTCAGGCATCTCTGAGCTTCACAAAGCAGCAGTTTCTTGTCAGTCACACCTCCCTACCTCTCAAGGTGTCAGTCATTTGAATCCAGGTGTCTGTGAATGAGGCTCGTCTTAAAACTGCCGCCATCAAAGCTTTACGACTTCACTTTATGACAGAATATATACAGACTGGAGATGCCGTGGAATTCTGCACTTTTTTTTCACTATAGGTAATGGATTTATGTCAAAGGATATTTGAATGTAGAGGAGTTTGAAGTGTGCTGCTGTTGTAATTCATCACTATAAAAAATAAAAAATAGCAATCATGTATCTATATAAAATGATGGATATTCAATGGACCTATATTCTACAGACCATAACCCTATGCAATAATCATACTGTCTACTCAGCATCTGATAAGCCACACTTTTGCAATACTCATGCAGTCAAATCATCATCTTGATGGGGCACACCTGTGCATTTATCCTGCTGTCTAATCAGTATATTTATGTTGCACACCTGTACAGCAATCATGCTGAAGCCCAATGAGGCAAATTGAATTTGTGATATTGGGCTATATAAATAAAATTGAATTGAATTGAATTAATTATCATCTTGAAATGGCACACCTGTGCAATAATCATGCTGTCTAATCAGTGTCAACATATAAAACACCTGTGCAAATTGTGCTATATAATCACCACATTAATATGGCACACCTGTGCAATATTCATGCTGTCTACTCAACATCTTGATTTTTCTGTGCATTGCTCATGCTGTTTAATCCCCACTGTTATGTGGCACACCTGTGCATTAGTCATGCTGTCTAATCAGTATCCTGATGTGGCACACCTGAGCAAAAATAATACTTTCTACTCAACATCTTGGTAACCTGGATTTGTGCATTAATCATGCTGTCTAATCATCATCTTTATGTTGCACACCTTTACATTAATCATGTTGTCTAATTAGCATCTTGAAATTACACACCTGTGCAATAATCATATCTTGATAAGTCACACCTGCACAAAATTATTCAGTCAAATCAGCATCTTGATATGGTACGCCTGTGCAACAATCTTGCTGTCTAATCAAAATCTTGATATGGCACAGCTGTGCAATATATTATGCAGTCAAATCAACATCTTAGTACACTACACCTGTGCATTAGCCATGCTGTCTAATCAGCATCCTGATGTGGCACACCTGTGCAATAATCATACTATCTACCCAAAATCCTGATAAGATAGATCAGTGCATTAATCATGCTGTCTAATCAGAACCTTTATGTGGCACACCTGTGCAAAATAATGCTGACTAATCAACACATTCCTATGGCACACCTGTGCAATAATCATGCTGTCTAATCCCCATCTTGATATGGCACACCTGTGATTGGGATGGGTTATCTCTGCAACGGAGAAGTGCTCACTATCAAAGATTCAGATAGATTTGTGACTAATTTTTGAGAAAAGTTGTTATTTTGTGTTTGTATAAAATGTTTGAGTTCATCTCAAAAGAAATGGGAGCAAAAACAAAAAGTGTGCTCATGTTCCTTCCTCTTTCCAGTAACTGACAGCATGTACGTTCCATGTTCTAAGTGACAGAAGTTAACTAAATTTGGAATAAAGGGACAGGATACAGCTCCAGTGTGCTGCTTGTACCATTTAGAACACGGGTAAGTGCAAGCGTCACTATGAGCTCATTTTAATACCAGTTTAATCCAGTTCAGGGTCATGAGGAAACTGGAGTACTTCCCAGCAGACATAAGGAAAGAGGTGGGATACATCCTGAATAGCCTGCTGGTCCATTATAATGTCACGACGACTGAAATAAATTATTCTAAAACTTAAAATCTTTTATAATATTGTTTTTAATGTAAGTCCAAATATTCAGATTCTGTGGAGCTTTTGGTAATCTAAAATTGGAACGCAGCTGCAGAAATAAAAGCTTAGGGGGTGGCCGTCCTCTGTAGCTGCCAATATGGGAACGTAAAGATTTGGCCGATCAACAATCCCCTCAGATCTGCTAAAGCTCGGCACAGCTGGGAGCAGGTACAGCAGCTATAAAGCAATCCTCATAAAGTTCACAACCCCAGCAAAAACACAGGAAGGCAGTAAACCATGAGAAAACACGCTGTTCTGCCATCAAAAAAGGTGCTCAACAAAGTCTGCCTCTCATCACTGAATCAAGTCAGATGGGATTTTTAAGGATGTTTGCGGTACAACTCGTTCTGTTTTGCTGTATAATGGCAGGTTCAGTGATATGCTTAATTACACCTTTTCTTCTGTAAAGGGAAGATTCATCGAAAACGTATTATTTTAAGTGATAAAACTTACATAACGTCCTTTTAAAGTCATTTAACCTGTTTGAAACTATTAATTACAACTTCTACTGATGTGTTTTTAGCATTAAAAAATAAAATAGAAAAAACAATCTGTCAAAACAGGAGAATCGGTTATGTTTTGCCACCTTTGCCCTGTTGTGATGTGTCACAGCTTTTTTTTTTTTACTGGTTTTGCCATCACTGGGCAAGTTGCCTCCTGTTGAGATTTGGTTTATCAACGTCAGCAAGGACAAACTGAAAGGTGAAAAGTGAACTTTTTTTTTTGTCCTTGTCTGTCTACAAGCGGTTGGACCAGTTTCAAGTTTCTTACACAATTGTTTTCGAGCAGTGATTACACACATTTTCACAGTAGCGTCGACTTGTTTGGAAACACATTTAAGCGAATCAGAATTCCAGTGAATCAGCTTTTTTTTTTCTCCCCTCCTCACCCCTGAGAGAATCTCTAAGAAGACAGTCTGGATATGACACGTGGAGACAGTTACTTCACAGATTGGAAAAAAAAAATACAGATTGCATGACAGCACTTTTTTTTTTCTTGGTTTCCGTGCAATCGCTTTTATATCCGTGAAAGAAAAAAAAAAGATTGACCTTGGTAAAGGCTAATGACAATTATTTTTTGCAATGGTGAAACTTTGAAGTACCACCATGGCTTAATGCATTTCTTGGAAAAACTCTGAGATGCTTTTCCAGATATGAAGCAAACGATCGCAGGACCACATGAACATCTTATCTCCAACTGTAAGTTCTTTACAACCCCACCTTATTGAGACGATGAAAGCTGCAGAAATCTAGTTATTACTTAAAGGTTTGCAAGTATGTTGACCTCCTCCTCTACCGACCTTTGAACACACCTTTTTGCCCCTATTTAGGAAATGAATGACAGCAACATTAAGCCTCCCTAAGAACTTAACAGTAGTTATGCAACACATAATGAATGTGAGTGATCCCCTTGTTAAATGGGTCAAAGTCATCACATGTCTGATATTTGGTTTTTCTGTTTTGACAAGTTGAAAATGTCAAAAACCTCTTGCAGGCTGACGTCGTGCTGCTCTCTCAGAAGACTGTCAGATGTGTCTTTGGTCTTCACAACCTTTTTCTTAATACAACAGGACTTCTGTTGAAATGTCCTTGCATTGATTTGCACTTATTTTGTACTCCCTGGCCCTACCTAACAGTAGGAAAACATTTTGAACTTTTGAATCCCCACAAAATACAAGCTTCTTCACACATTAATTATCGATTAAAACACACAAACTTGCTACATTTACAACTTTAGATCTGTTGATCACTATGCTTTAGTTAAAGGTAGAAAAATGAGTGTACACCAACCAATGACAGTGTGAGAACTGGACCCATAGAAAATGGCTTACCTTAGGTTCCAATAAAGTCGTCATTTTTTCATGGTATGGACGTCACCATGTTTGGAACCAGAAATAGTGAGTAAACAGTAATTGGGCTTAATCTGTCGGAGCTTCTATGGCAACCATTCTCTCTCCAATCAGGAGTGAGCTTGCTGGAACTCCACACCCCTACCATTGAAAGCAGGCTTCACGAAATCTGTCAATCACACATTTTAAACGTTCAGTGTGAGACCGCCTACGTTTATTGAGTAGTCAGTTTATAACTTGAATTATTTACACTATAGAAAAAAATGTTGTGAAAAAAACAAGATTAGCAAGAACATGTTAAAAAGTATCAGAGCAAGAATGGTAATTCTGAAAAATATGACTGAGTATTAGCTGTTTATTTCTCAGTAGAAGTCTATGGGATTTTGGCATCTTGGAACCATCTTGTTTGGAATGCGAGAGTCCAGTTCTTGTATATAGTCGATGACAGTAACCCATGAAGGAGCAGCCCCATAGATGGAACTAAGTTTGTATGTGCTACATGAACATCAATGTTAGAACTGAATGAAGTCTGTTTTATTCATAACAGGAGACACATGCATGTTGCATGGCATTTGTTAATTTGTTAAAGGGCTTAATGCACAAGTATCTTAGAAAAATTGCACACCTGTCTGTTTGTGTTACTCAAGCCCTGAAACCGGGAGTCTCCATTTACCACATGAGAACTTAAATGATGTCTTTTTTGTGAACTTTGCCTCCTGATCGCAGGTCCAAATGGCTGAAACGTTCTGGCCTTGAACGTGGGCATGTGATTGCTTGAAGGACGAAAACCAGAGATGAAATCTAACAAAAAAAATAAATAAAGGATGATTGATTAATATAGAGTCCACGCTGATGGTAAAATGAGAGAAGACCCTGGGAGTGCATGCATACGAACAGCCACCATCTTCAATGGAGATTAGCTGAAACTGGTGCTTGATCATCTATTGTGCTGCTAATATGAGTGGTTGATCATTTTCATGCACTTTTGTTTAGCACAATCCTTTATATTCAGCAATGGATACCTCCCTTTGTCCCTATGTATTTTTCATTAGGTTAGAGATCTTTTGTTGTATATGTTTATTTGGTTTCTGTGAGGTCATGTGATCATTTTTGCAGAGAAAGAAAGATTTTCTCCAACCGGATCCAGAATGCATCCCGAGGCAAGACCTTTTGCGCTACTGCCTACTTATGTGGCCAAAGGCGGTCCCGGGTCTGGGTCTACTTGTGCTGGTCCCCAAGATAGATAAAATTCAGGGTTGTGTCTGGAAGGGCATCCGGCGGAACCCAATGTGTAGACCAGTAACAGCTGATTTGCTGTTTTGACCCCTGATGGAATATGATTTTTTTTTGTCTTTTCAGGATCAGTTATACTCATTTTAAGTAATTCACAGTAAAAACTGCATTAACTTAGTTGATTCTGGAGGCTTTTTAAAGTCCTGGAACTTTTTCTCCTTGTGCAAGTTCCATCAGGTATGTTTCAGAAACAGGATCCCAGCCCCTATGCCTTTGGTAGGGCCTTCTCTGTCCCATGTAGACTTCCTGTATCCTTATGCCCCAGAAAACCTGTATCCACCTGTAAGGACGATTGTGAGCAGCAGTCAATGGGCCGCCTCACAAACAAAACACTGTCTTCTTTGACCTCATTCGTTGACGTAAACAAGTTCTATTGACCTGTGTAACCCTTTGGCCTTATTGTGTTTTACTTTGTTGTGTTTTTTCTCAATCAGCTTTGTAGTTTTAAATCATTATTCTTCTTTAAGGTGAAACCACAGCATTTGATCTCATCAATCAGACAGTGACCCGTCCAGACATGGGAATCAAGCACTGTTTCTGAAAAAAAAAAACACAGTCACCTGACTAACACACTCCCTTTCATAAAACCTCTTAGAGAAGCAGAAGAATGTCTCAGAATATTTCTGACCTGTCAGTCAAATGTGATGTACCAGAGAAGAAACACATAGAGAACAAAGCCTGTTTCTAGAGTTAATGAGGCTACACCTGATTCAAAGCACTACAGCCAGATTCCCTGTCTGTCTGTCTGCTCCACTGTCTGTTGTGAAACACCTTGTTTGTCCCTTTCAATGACCTTTGCACACAGAGGTTAAAGCTAACAAAAGGAGAGATATGGAACAAAACAGCCATAGCAGTCACTCATAACCAGACTGCAAAATATACATTAGTAAGTCATTATTTTTTTGACTAAATTCTGCTCAAAATGCTCTTTTTTCTCATTTTTACTTTAAATGCATCACTTTTAAGATGTAATTCAATGCAAATTGTGAATTCAAAATGCTAATATGGCATTTTTTCTGATGATGGAGGACATTTATTAGGAAAATGAAGATTAAAATTAAAAAAATTTTCATGGTATTGGAAAAGGTTTTTTGCGATAAAGAACCATACGATCTGCAAGCTTCGTGTTCCAATCCACTTGTAGACGACTAGATCCACCAACATCTTCATTTTCCTCATCCGAGCTAGCATGTGGCGCAGTGTGTTCGCCTTTTTTATTGCACTTGTAATGTTAAGTTAGGGTTGCAAAATGACTATAAGCTAGCAGGAGATAGTGTAAACAGATGGATGATGGGAAGTGGGGTAGGCTTACTCCTCAACAACAGTCCCGCCCACAACTCAGGTGAATTTCTAACGAACTCTGCAGAAACTATGTTTTTTTTGGCTAAAAATAACATAATCAGAAATAAAATACCACCGGGAATGTTCTTAGAATAGATTAAAAACCGATCGGAGTCAAACTTTAAAAAGGAACAAAACATACTTTTATGGTAATTCTCCATCTATGAAGCATGAATCCACAAAAAATATAATTTTTTATACATTTACATCTACATAATCTATCCATATAGATATACATCTCTCCATGTTACATAACCAGTTGCGTTCTACATTCCTTTTCTGGGAAAAATCAACTTGTTTCTGTTCCTCTGGCTCCAAAGCTGGCCTTCCTATCACCGGACACCACCGTAACATAATCCGGCATTTGTTTCGCTTTGTATCTGATTGCCGACATGCTAAATATGCTGACATTCACAAGTCACGCAAGCTGCGCAAGTCTGCATGAAAACCAGTTTGCCCAAATTGTTTCCCTGCATGCAAACCTAACCACGCTGAGGCACAGCACACTTTTCCCAAAATGTCCATCTAAAACAGATGTTCTCTTTTGTGCGTTGCATAACACTTGCAATCTAGAAGTCCTCTGTTGGATGACTAAATATTAATTTCTTAGCACAAATCTACTCATGAGCTTTTAAATTTTAACTGCACTTTAGAGCGAATCTGGAACATCAGAATGACTCAGTTTTAAACTTTCCAAATCCCAAACAAAGTCATGGGAGGAAGTTTTTTTTTTAAATACCATTAACAATTAAAAGACCTAAGTATAAGTTTAACTTGTCTAAACTATCAAAATTATTATTTTTTTTAACATCACAGTTTGGTTAGGTTTAAACTGATGTTTTATTCGTCCTTCCATCATTCATATAAAAAAACATATTATCCACATAATGACCACTTTTGCCTAAATGTCCCTAAAAAATCCTAACATAGAGATTGTGAGGTTTATACAAAAACAAAGCAAAAAATCTTTTTTCGGTGTGGATTAACAAATCTGTTTTCACTTGTATTTTTCTGTATTGTATCACTTCTGAGCCGGTCCTGGAAAATTCGTCATCCCCCTGCCACAAATAGAAAGCCCTTAAGACACTCCTGGAACGCGACATTTCCAAACCAGTCTGCAAATAGATCCACAGAGCAGCAGTAAAGGAAGCCAACGTCTTTTGGCATCCTCAGGTATTTTTTTTTTTGTGAGCCCTCTGTATAATTTGCCTTACTCCCCTCTTTTCCTTCTGTGCTTGACACTACTTTAGCCTTTCTCTTCAGGGGGATTAAGCTGCAGCATCACTTCTCTGCACTGACATGTGCTGATACCAGGGTAGTCGAGTACCTGCCAGTAGCACTGATTGATT
>NC_050521.1:12186295-12197938 GCF_002922805.2 Oryzias melastigma | reverse complement strand
AAAAAAACCTCCTTAATCTTTGATGATCCTGAAGGAGAGTGCCATCAGAACAAAATGTTCCTCACATTTTAGTGATATACTGTCCCTTAAATATGACCTTCAATGGAGGTCAGTGTTTGCAACTTTAACGCTCATGTGCCATCTGTTCAAGCATAAGGTGTATAAACTGGACTTTCACTACCCGATGGTAGCGCTTGTACCTGCAGTTGGAAGAAGTTTGATGTGCAAATGTCGCTAATCTTCCCTTTCGCTGCTCTCTTCCAATAGAAAACTCATAATTCCGGATGGGCACAAACCACCTTCACTTCTGTGAATTAAAAGGGACACTATCCAGACATCACCACATCCCTGGTTGGTATCCGATGGATCCATGCCCAAAAACAGTCTTCAAACGCTCATGCGCACATTTACACTGAGTTATCGTTGATCGTGGCTGCTCGAACACCCGTTGTGAATGTAGCTTTAGTGTGCATTTCTGAAAGTCAACATCTTGAATGTCACTAATTCTTGGATTATTGCTTAGTCCAAGCTTGCAATAAAATGTTTTGGTCACCTCCAAGTTTTAAAATTCCAAAAATGTCAGTTTTTCCAAAAGAATGAAATAAGAGCAACTTAACTAAAAACAACAACAACAACCAGAATTCATTATGTAAACATAAGGTTTATTGCTAATGTGCAGTCGTATCCAAACACTATACAGTAGTGAAAAACTGTTTTCAGGATACTTAAAAAGCAACATTACCTTTACAAAAACAGACACTGAAGGACAAGCTCAACGCAAGACTTCCCTGTGATTCTCTTTTTGTTTTTTTCATTTTACAGAACATAGTTCATGTTTGTTCAGCTTCTGTGGCCGTATAAAAATAAAAAAAAGCAAAGCTAAGTCTTTGGTAGCTTGAAAAGGAAAAAAAAAAAAAAGCCCAAACATGAGTTTCTTACAGGCACTGTTGTCATGCCGTTGTTGAGTTGGCATCTGAGCAAACAGAAATACCAGACCTAAAGGTTACTGCTAAAAGAATCAGGAGTGCATGTGCTTGCAAACCATCTTCGCTGAGTTTACCTCTGGACATTTCAGACGCATGTACACTACAACTGTCCTATGCATCAGGCAAATAACTTGGCCCAACTTGTTAGAATAAAAACAGATTTTTTTTTTCAGAATCATAATCAAAACACAAAAAATAAAAAAATAAATCGCAGTACTCATGTTTCCCCAAAAGCAACAAGCCCCAACTGCAAACAGAACCAGATTACAGGTGATGGGAGTCATTGCAGTGTCCTGCAGCAGGTTAACGGCTCTATACTACATCGCATGAACCTCCACCTCTGACTGTAGCTTATCCTGTTAATTATGGTTATGTCTAATGTACATGGACACAGAAATACGCTTTTAGGTGCAGGAAAAGTCTTCGTTTGGTGACTGAAATGTGTGGCTGGAAGTCCTTGAAACTTTCAGATGAGACGAGTCCACATGATGGGAGAGTTGGAGCACCTTCTTCCTCCTGTCACAAAGAGGGGCAATACAAAGTCCCCGCGATTGCAGAGTTGGCCCATGGAGGGCCAGTCCGGTCAGCGGCCCGTCTCCACAGAGCGAGGGGCATTTCTACAGAAGGGGTCTGACCCCCCCCCCACATACCCATCATACCCATCTACTCTTAACACTTGCATCTACAAAGAGACTATGACAAAGAGCTGGACGGTATCAGAGGATGGGCCTGACGTGGCACCGGTCAGAGCATCTCAAGTTCTGGTTTGTGCTCGGTGTCAACAGTTCGTTTGAGTCCCAACGATCACGAGCGTGGCCGCGGGTGCTCCACCTTCGCTCCGAACCGAAGGCTTCTCTGCGGCGTTGATTTCAGTTACGTTCAAATGGAGGTCCATTGTTGAAGAGAGAGTTGGCGTGGCTCTGCCCGCCCCAAGACAGAGCCACTTACACGGCAGAGCCGGCACCGCGGTGGCAGCCCTGCAGCTCCGGAGACACCTGATTGTCCAGGGGCGAGAGCGCGTCCGACGGGATGCGAGACTGGAACTTCTCCAGCTGCTCGGGGCTGGCCAAGTTCTTGAGCAGGAAGTTCTCCCTCTCCAGCTGGTTGTTCTTCTCCGCCAGCTCCTTGATCTGCTCCTTGAGGATCTCCACCTCCTCTCTAACCGCATACATCAGGTGGTTCTTGACCAGATCCTGGAGAACCAAAAAAAAAAAAAAAAAACAAAACAGAAAAAGTTTGCTTAAAACTCAGCATGTATATTTTAAGGTGCAACATACATGTGTGTACTTTTGGTGTGATATTTGCAGATGGCAACATCCCCTACACCTGTTCTCTTTTTTTAATGGAATGTGAAGAAAACATGCAGTGGCATGGCCCGATTTCTCACAGCAGTGGGTCCTGATCCACTAGTGACTTCTTAAGCAGTAAAGAATCAGTGGAATTGGTGAAAATCCCCCATGGTCACATGACTCAATCAGATAACTATTGTTGTGAAGTGTAGCTTTAGTGTGAGGGAACTGGGTTATCTGTGCTTACCATGGCCTGCTCGATCTTGTTGTCAATAGCCACCACGCTAGCACCAGAGGCACTGCAAGAAGAAGGAGAAGAAGGTTTAATTGACAGCCTCGTAGAAACTTTTTCTTTTCTAGAATTATCTTTATTTAAACAAAAAGCGAAACAAAAAGCTGAAGGAGGTTTGATATTTCAGGTTTCGCAGCCCCAGAACAACCAGACCGCCGACAAAGACGCGTTTGAGACCACAGACGAAAACAAAAGGCGTGTGGCGTTTGAGTCCAAGTAAACACTCCGTAAAAAACAGCCGCCGTTTAACCGAGCTAGCCAAACGCCATTCAAATGCACTAGCGCGTCAAGCTAACCGGGAATAAACTAAATAAAATGAATCGCCAAATTACCTGTTGTCAAGTTTGACCGATACGACGTCTCCTCCGAGCAGGGAGGAGAAGAAGGAGATGGAGAAGTTGTGTAGCTGGTAGACGGCTACCTCCATTGGCGTTTTAGCGAACATCTCCGTGCTCATGTTGAGTACCAGACTCGTTTGGATGATACTTCTCGCCACGTTTGCGATTGGACGGTCACCGTAGATTAAATCCTGGGTTTGTAATGTCGCTCTTAGGCGTCGATGCACCAACTAGCTCGAGAACGGGAGCAAGTGCTGTGTCAAGTCTGTCAGCTTCGCTCTTTTTACAAGCGACTGTCTGATGCTATTTCTGCCTGCCCCCAGTATTTGTAAGTCTGGGGCTCTGACGTCATCTGACGCGGGAATAAATTAGTCAAATCGGGCGGGCACGAGGAGAAAGAACATTGGGAGGGGGAGTTCGTGGTGCGTTCGGGTGTTATCGGGCAAAAATAAACTATTTATGATTCAGTGGAATTCAAATCAATTCCCACCACCACCCCCCAATCTTAGTTTGTACACAGTGTACGTAAACAAGAGGGGACGTTTTGTCACGTTTTATCACACAATGGATTCATTCCCAATGCTCTGCACTAAATTTGACTTCTTAGGTTGTAACATTCCGATGAAAACACAAGTTGCTCAAGATGCACTATAAAGTTTAAAATTTAGCAAGATTCTAAATATACTGCAGGAATAATAAAACTGTTAAATTGTTTCAAAACAGACGTAAACTTAAATGACATAGACATTTTCGAATCAAAAACTCAAATGGTAATTTAGAAATTTAAAAACAACAGGTGAATTTCTTTATTTAAGCTAAATTTGATATGTTTGCGTGTATAAACTCAGTGTGTGAAATCTAAAAAAAATGAATGAGTCAAATTTTAATTTTCACTCTTTAGCTACATTTAAGTGGAACTTCAATAGAACGTCCCAATTGCCAGTCACTCTGGAGAACGATTTTAGCGTCAGCATTTGAACGCAGCGGCGCATGTGCCCTGCTTCTGAACTTCTGTCCTCTGCAACCAGTCTCTGATGCGTTTAACCCACAGACCGAAATCCGTTATAATTGCAACGAGCTGCAGATAACAAGATGAACTTTTCCAGCCGCACTAGCGTGCGTAAACAAGGCGCCTTTGTCGTAAACAAACCCTGACTCGATCAAGCAAAACGTCGCAGCACATCACGAGACTTTGTCTCAAACCCGAATTTAACGTGAATTCTGTTTGAAGCGATAATTTAATATGGGAATTAAATAAATAGCACGTGCTTGCGCACATCTTATCGTGTTATTGACTTGTAGGGCAAATGAGAGTCCTTGAGAACTTGGGCTGCACTCAAATCAGCAGAACATTGTGTCCTTGTCACTTCTTGAAGTTATTGTTTATCTCCTCATCTGTTATGGTATAAAAAATTCCGTGCACCATCCGCCCCATGGGCACGTTCACAATGTATAGAGGTAGTTTTCCATAAGTTTCGGGTAACTTTCCTTTCATTTTGTACCTGAACTCTAGTGGCCTCTAGTGGTGAAAGCGTAGACTGTTCCTGCCAACCCCTTATTGGTTCCATGGGATTTTCCACAAACCTTTTTACTCCACCAAATTCCAACTTATTTAATAGATGAAACAAATAAAAAATGCTTTAATGAGCATGTGCTGCACTTCAGTATTTTCTCTGTTTATCAGTGCAGTCATCGGTCATGACTAGAGAAAAACAAAAACGTGTGTGTAGTGTAATCTTTACCCTAATATTTACCCTAAGTAACTGTATCCACTCATAAACCTGCATCTCCAGAAAAAAAAGCCTGCTCCCTCCTATGACCTTTTGCATTCCATGTATTATTTTCATCTACACTTGACACAATGGTACAGAATCCTCCTGAGGAGTGTAACAATAAACACACTTCAGACAGAAGTGGATGCAGAGAAAACATGTTTTCCTCAGCATTTTTCGATGCATGTCCGAAGATTTGCATGAATAAGCAGTAAGGTTGTGTTTTTATCTTTTTCTTATGTCAAATAATTCGAATTCTAATAACACAGAGTGTTGTTGGACAGTCTCCTAGTTCACCTCAAATCCAATTTGTGGCGATGTAACACATTTAACTATTCATATCATAATTTGTGGTTGGTGAGCCATCCAGCTGCTACAGTAGTTAGTGATGAAGATATATAATTGACAAATGAAACTCACTAAATCATTTCTGCTCCCTTGCTGAATCACAGAATCAGCCGAGTGACATCCACACAGTTCTAAGTTTACTTTTTTGACTACCTTTCAAGTCTGCACAGTCATGCTGCAATGGTGCAATTCATATGCCGAGGGAGTGAAAAAACCAAAATCAAAAAGGTGATAAAGAAAGCTGAGAAACAAAACACAAACTGCAAGAAAAAAAAATCTTTAAATTCCTGTTTTTCCAATTTTACAACATGTTTCTGAGCTCCTTCTGTGCAAATCATCCCTGATAAATCTAAACGTGTTGAAAAACACAGTCTTTCAATTTCAAGGCTGTGTCCAAACAGTTTGTGTTCCACTTGTACTGACGCCTCCTGCCTTCTGAGAAAGTAAACTGACTGGTTTGGCCACACTTCTTATCAGATGTCCCCTGAAATGGGCCAAACATATTATATAATGATGCTGATCTGCACTAATGACTGGGGAGGAATGAAACCAAGACGTCCCGCAAACCATCCAGCTGTTGTTTTGGGCAAATCTTAGGTCACTGCCTGAACTAACGGGGGATATAGCACCACATTAGTAATCAGACAGCAGACTGTCAGGGTTATGGAGATCTGATTCTCTCTGTGTAATCTGAGTTAGGAATGCGTGGCACGCAATAGAGACTGATGTGATACCTGGTCTGCCTGCACCCAGAGGCTCTCTGTGTCTGTGTGGGCAGTGAGACTGTCTGCAACAAGCACAGCTCTCATTCCGCTTGTTAGGACACCCAGAGGCAGTCATCGACATACTAGTTCCTGCATCCTGAGCAAAAAAGTGAAAGTAGGTCTAGAATTCCAGTGACACCTTGGAATGAATTCAACTCTGCATTTCAGAAAATGGTTTATCATTGAGGGGTGCAAAGGTCCATATGAGACATCTGAAAATCTTGTGTATTTTTGAATACAGAGACTCCAGCTAAATATCAGTTGTTTGGAAAATGGAGATATATCCTTGAGTGTCTGTTGAATCTATGACTTTCTCAGAAGTGTGAACAGCTGCCCTTACAGGCGAATAAGGAGTGCCAAACCTGTACGGGGCGCACAGGTGACCCGCAGGAAATATCAGAGTCGTATACCGCTCACTGAGCCCATAGGGCAAAAATGTTCATGCACATTTTTTTTCTAAGGGCTTTTTTCTAATGCTACATGTTACACGACAGGTTGTGAGGAACATAGGTGTGCCGTACAAATGTTTCATCTTTCCAATCACCTTGAACCCAGGGAGGGTTAGTGCTGTTCAAGAGAAAGGTGCATCCTCCTTGGCATGCAGCCTGGCTATTAGAAACAATGAAATTCGGCAATCGGAGTGTAGTTTGTGTGGGGATCCAGGGGGCATCTTGCCAAAACTTATGTATCCTGTGCACACCCTCAGTGTGCAACATTTGGTCAGTAAGGTGTCAGTATGCACGCCTTACAGTACTTACGACTGGAGTGCTGCGTAAAGCACGCCATGGGATAGCATCACTCCTACGTCATAAGTGTGAGTAACTTATATTATTCTTACAAATACTTCACGAGACATGTACCACACTCACAACAATCGTTCTTTTAATTTTCATTAGATAGTCGTACAAGCCTCAAGGGAACTCTGTGTTCCTCTAAAGACACAGTCTCTCCTGTCTACATCCCTCCATGTGCCAAACCCCAAAACCTGCAGCACAAATCAATCCCTATGCAGGTGCATCCAACTAAGGCTACATGGCAATGGTACATTAAATTTTCATGACATCCCTTAAGTAGCCACTTCAACTTCAAGGGAACTCTAAGACACGCCTGCGATCCCCTTAAGATGCGGCCTCTCTTGTCTAAGACCCTCCATGGGCCTCCACAGTCCAAAAACCTGTGGCACCCTTACAGTTTAACTCCTATGTGGCTACGGCATAAATGATCTCCTAAGCTACATTAGACAAAGGGAACAGATTGAGCGTGGCAAAGTTGTGTCGTATGCCTTTCATTTGTCTCAATCTGAATTGACAACGTTACGATGTTCAGTCTCTGACACACTGCCAGTCTTTCCCATCCATCCTCTCTTGAGTTGCGTCCGGCCGGGCTACACATTTGTCACTGACACATGTCCCAGTCTCACCAAAGACCCCCTTCACACAAGACAAATCCTCTCCGGCAGTGCCACTTACCGCCTATCTGGCCTCTTGAAGAGACTCGGTGAGTAAGGGGGCGAGTAGTTCATAGCTCTTTCAGGAAAGCTGAAGTGCTGGTGGTGGTAACAGAATCTGTGGGGCGGTTCGGGCAGACGAAGAGTGCACGCCATCATAGGTGAGGGCGGACGAAACCCAGAAGGGGGATGTGCAGCAGGGCACCTGTGAGACTGTCCCATGTTGGTATCCAAGTAAAACGTCCGAGAAGTAGCTCCCCTTAGACAGCCCGCTCTAAGACAGTGCTGCTGTTTCTTTGTTCTCAGCAACAGAGTTCCCAGTGCACAAAGAGACAGTTTAGCACAAGCTGTATCCCTGTGTCTGCAGCCATAGCGGTGGGTGCCATGCTCTGACTGACACTCCAATGATGTGATCCCATCAGCAGATACTGAACATTGTTGTTGTTTTCCTCAAATTTCTACAGATCTGTTTTAATCAGAAAATAAATTGTAAACTCTCGAGATTTAAAGATATCTTTAACTATATATATATTTTTTACATTTATTTATAGGATTTCATTTAGCATAAATGGAAATACATATGTAAGGGTTGTTCCATGAATAACAAACTTATCAAACCATTACATCTAAGTGTCCAGTGTCTGAGATGCTATAGTCAGTAAAAGTTAAGTGCCTTACATAATAGTTTACATATTTGTACGCACTAGTGCTGCAAGATCATGGCTGCATGTAAAAACAAGCTAAGGCATTACTCCTTATGTAACATTTCTTTTTAAGTAGAAAAGCTCCAAATTAATTAGAAAGTATTTCACTGTAGCAACGATCATTTGTCATGAGGGATTTAATTCTTTCACAAACTAAACCTGCTGTTCAGTGTCTAATAGCACTCAAAAACGCTCTCGTCTCGTCTGACAGTTCTACGTCAAGGTCGTTCCAATCTTTCCTTAATCCTGTCTGTTTAGTGAGCGTTGTGACATTTGACATCTAAATTGCGATGTGTAGACATGTGGGTTTGAATACAGTCACGCAAAACTGGTTTTCATTTTTTTTGTGTGGAGCTTCACACAGCTTGATTGAATATTACAGAATGGCTCTAAATGTGAGGCAGGAGCGTATTTAGTTATATGGACAATACCTGCTAATTTGCCACAAAGAAAATCAGAATTAGATTAGATTAGATTAGATCAGATTAGAAATTGTTTATTTCGAGCTATCAAGAAGAAAAAAAGTAAATGAATGTACAATACAATCAATCATCAGAAGTTTGCATCCATAAAACATGTCAAATACAGGATGACTAGACATTAGGTAATTGCCTGAAGCATGCTGGTGTAATTCAACACACTCCTGTCAAGGGTTTGAACCAAGAATCGTCTCATTGGGAGGTGATTGTGTGAAGCTACATTCACACCGCCTTCAGCAACATGTCTTTAAGTGACGATTTCCAATGATAAGTACGTAAACGAGTGTAAATTCACCTTTTGGGCTCTCGCGTTCAAAACTTTCGAGTTCATGCGTCATTACGCAAGTTTCTACGACAGCTTTTGAGCTCTACATTCAAAATGAATGCACGTTGAAAGGCAAACTATGACAAACTTTGACCAATCGGGGACTTGGATTTAGTACTGACGTATGGGTGGCGTCCCTTTTATTTTACGGAAGTGCCAACCATATTGATCATTTATGAGAAATTAATAATTGAAGCAAACATTTTCATGGAATAAAGTTTTATTTAAAGAGAGATAAAAATGAACCCAATCTGCTGTGCAACAGCTGCAGACAACAAAATACCATCTCTGAACAGCTTGCACTTAAATACAGGAAGGTTTTCATTATGCTTTCAATGGTAAAAACAGGGAATCTTGTTTTCCAGAGTCAATTTTACACAAGGCAACTATTAGAGAATCTGCAGGTGTTTGTGTGTGTATGCGTCTAAGGGGATGTGTGTGTGTTTTGCCATATGTGAGAAACCGCTATTGCACGATTAGCTGAAAATCTCTTTTGCCATTGAACAGCTGTTTGGACAGCATCTTAACTTTATTTTATTACCACTAAAAAGAAAAACCTGGAAGTGCGCCCATGCGCAGATTGGGGTTGCCAGAAAGCACGAGGGCCCGATTTAGTGCCCAGCTTACCAGAAACCACTATCGTTAATACAAAATGACATATATCTCAATTACGCTAACTTTCACTGGAGCTGGAGGCACAACAAGCAGCAGTTTGGCAAATGGTGCCGTTCACAGTAGATTGCAGTTAACAAGCTCAGGGACTTCCCGGCATCTGGCACCGGGCCGCAGCACAGCAGAAGTCAGACATCTTTAGGCCATGATCTAAAGATTTACCTGGCGCTCTAACTAGCATATTGGTTAAATTTACTGTGAAAAGAGGGAAGTGGAGCTGAGACCCAGAGGAAAGTGTTAAGGGAGCAAAGCCTTGTCAAGCAACATCCATAACATCCACCCGCATGAAAAAGAAACAAGTACATGCTTTGGGCTGTAGGGCAGAAGATTTCACTGCTCGGTCTGGGAGCTCTGGGACTTAGGGTAGTTTGATTTTGGTTGACTGATTCCTAAATGTCAAAACATGTGGCTCATTTGGCTGCAACGTGTTAATTAGCTTTGAACTTTGTTACTATTAGCCTTTCAGTGCTTGATCTGTCAATACAACACAGATTTGTACAAAAAAGCAACAAGAACATCTCATTTTCTTCTCTGTCTTTTGCTAGTTTTGCTTGAAGCTATGGACACACCTCACATGTGACGCACGGTCAAGAATGTGCAAACAAGGTTCTTGAATGTACGCTTGGTCCCATGTGTTCACATGGAGAGACTTCTTCTTGCTTTTCTGCTGTTTATTGCCATATGCCTGTCACCTACAATTGGAAGAGGGTTGGTGCAAAACACCAAAGCGGCGCAAATCTCGCAGATCTTGCTCCATGTTTGACTTGCAACATGTACAATGGACACACATTTTGTGTGTAAAGACCAAAAATGGTCTGTGGGAGTCCCAAAAGGGACATAGAAGTATTAAAAAAAAGATAATTGTTTCTCATGAGCAACAGAAACTATTTGGTGCACATCTGCAAAGTAACTGGTGCACACCATAAACAAGAAGCAAAAATATTAGTACTGGTTGATCCTTCTGAGAAGGGAAGAATTCGGATTGGGCCTTACTGTACCAGTTAGTTTCAGATGAGCACCGAATAGCTTCTGGAGTGCGCCTGAAACAAGTCCTTTTTTTTTTTTTTACTTTTATTTCCTTTTAGAGGCTCCATATTGTCGTGTAAAAACGCAAGAGTTTAAAACGTGGAATCCCAATATGCATATAAACGCGAGTTTACATAGACTTTTCATTGAAAGTGACCCATGTCAATGTAGCTTAATAATCTATTTCCAATTGAGAATTCACGTTTTGCATCATCCCAAAAAAGGTGAATGGCTGGAACAAGTTGTAAGTTGCATTGACTTCTTAGCTGGAAACATGTCAGAGAATGTCTTCTTCTTCCTTTTCCCTTCCACCTGACAAACATGAGTGTGTCAAGTCTACCAGTGGGTGGGAAGGTTGGCAGAAGCTGCAGGGGCTTGTCTGATAGACACGGCAGGTAGCGCAGGTTTAGAAAGTACAGCCAACATTTTGCAGAAGTTCTTTATCTAAGGGTAAAAGTAGATATGACACATGTTAAAATATAATGTATTTGATCATATGATTTATCTCAAAACAACAAAGTGATTGTTTTTGTCAGCTGTCTATTTGTCTGTGATTTCTCCATCTTTTTATCTTCCCACGTCTTCCTCCTTCTCCGGCCACGTATCTGCTGATCGAGATCACAGCTGTGTGACCTCAGACACCAACAACTGGAACAACACTGGTGGGGAACTGGGCCCTGGATGAGCCCCCCCACCCAGCATGTATTAGTGCGCTCGTTCGTGTTCCTGTTTGCCTGTGTGTGCGCCATAGCGTGCAACCGGGCGCACGCTCGCATGCGCACACGACCTGACCGTACTCTTCTTGCTTTGTCAGCGCAATCTGGATTTAGCTGGATGACAGGCACCCTGCTGACTCTCACTGTCAGTGTCATCCAAACACCAAGTCGTTCCCACAGACTCCAGCAGACATCTCCACTGAGAATTAAAGCTAATCCTTTGTCACCTGCGAGATGACGGCGGTGCGCTGACTAAGTTCCCAGGATAATTTGAGATAAGTCACTGACGGTCATTCAAATGAGGAGTATATTAGTAACGCAATTTGGCAGAAAATGTTCATTTCAATCCCACATTCAATTAAACAAACATTAAACGTGTTCCTACCAAAACTAACTTATGAAAACATTTTTCAACTTTTGGTCAATTTTTCTCCCTCTTATTTTAGGGGATATATATATATATATATATATATATATATATATAT
>NC_050521.1:12156540-12186105 GCF_002922805.2 Oryzias melastigma | reverse complement strand
AAAAAAAAAACATAATAAAAAAAAAAGGAAACACAAGATCCTGGAGATTGTGACTATTATGGGACATCACTGATTGGATGATGGCATTAATTTTTGTTGTTTAACTTTTTAAAATATCAAAGTCTGCACGTTAAATAAAACTTTAAAGATTAGTACAGTGGATATTCAGGATCACTCAATGGCAAAAAAACACATTTACCACTCCCTTTAAAATATATATATATAAACTGTCAATGTCACAAGGATCTTTACCAAAAAAAAGCAGATATAATATATGAAATAAATAAACATGCGACGATAATTACTTCTGTTAACAGCAGGACCTTATCTTAAGGGGGTTGGCAAGTATGTAAATATATGTTGATGTATGACAGAAACAAAATGTTCCAAAAAACAAAAACATGTAAATCTTAGAAAAATATATTGGAGATAAAATTGTGCAGCTTGAAAGGAGGATTTCTTCTTATGTTTATGTCCTCTAACTTTAATGGTTCACATGCAAATTTGTCCATATATGTTACTAGATTCATTGAAAGTTAGCAACCGAGAAAATCAGCATTGACTTTGTCCTGCAGGAGGATATATATTACATATAAACTCCATTTAGACCAAAGTGTATAACTTTTCCTTTTTACGGACAGCAAGAATTAAATGTATTCAAGTTCTGAGCATATTAAACAGCAGGGGGGGAGAGTCTGTGCGGTCCCACGAGGTACAGTGGGGATAACAGAGAGCGGGGTAACACCCTGAGAGAACGTGGTGTGCTCAATGTTTCCTCAGCCTGCATTCGTTGTGAGAAACCCCTGCAGCGGGCAGCCTCACACTGATAGGGACAGATGTGCGGGCCTCATCTTTAAAGACACACGCCACATTTAAACCAAAAGAAAGAAGTCATCGCTCTGCATTAGAAAGCTGTAGTTTGTGCTGGAAACCTTTATTTAAATTATTTAAAAAAGTAAAAATAGAGCAAATAATTTGAATGGAGCCACAAGAAAACTGGTCCTTGTAAGAGCAGCCACTGCATTCAATCAATACCCTTTGAAGCTTAATATTCTGTATAAATATCTTCCACCATCAACAACATGTTAAAACACAATTTTTGTGGATCTTTAATGCTGAGGTAATAAAAATAATTTAGGTCAGTATTTAAAAAAGAAAAAAAATGTAAAATGGGACATTGACCGTGCCAGAAGATAAGCAATATGTTTACTCAATAATCTGTTATGCAACATTCTGTGAGACAACCATAAAAAGTCATTAATATCTGTACACCTGTCACTTTTTGAATAGGTTGTGACTATTAGTGCCTCATATGAGTTGAGAAGCTTAGGTAAGCTCAGCGAAAGTTTCTAAAGGTTTAAATAAAGACGTGGCTGCAAACAAAGAACTGGCTCTATAACCTGATTTAAAAATAAATAAATAAACAGTATCACACGTATGCTGTGAATGTGGGTCTATTACTGTACAACGACATCATAAAAAGGTTGTTTGGCAATTAACAGAAATCCCTGCCTATTTAATCTTGTGACCAAATCATAAAAGTCCTAATGATGGCTTTTTACAGCAACAACAGATTTTCCATCACCAGGGAGTATCTACATTTTTCTTGGATCTCTAATTTAGCCTGGCAAATGTATGATTTGATGAAATATTTTATCCTAACACACCAAACAGGAAGTGTTTCCCCTCGAATCAAAACTTGGACTCAGTAATTGCTAAAGAACAACTTGTCTCCAGACACAATTTTACAAGTTCTGAAGCTTCCCAGAATAGACGCCGTCCTTGCAGTCGTCTTTGTTGCTTAAGGTAAACAATGCCAACTAAATTGGCCTGCTTCCACCGTGTACACCGAGAGTGCAAAGTTCACTCACGAAAGCCAGGGAACACTCTAGTATCTGTTCTGCACGCACACCTCGTACAGGTACAGTGCACGCTCACGCTTCAGTGCAAGTGAAGGTGTGCATTCAGGCATGGAAGCCAGAAGAGATTCCTGCCGCCGTCAGCACGCAAGGACGGGGCATGAAGGGAGACTCAAAGTGAAACGGGAGCCGCGCAAGGAGAAAGGCATAGGGTTACGCGTCGTGAGGCGCCCATTCTTTGCTGACAAAGCACTCGCACAACTTTCACAGCAAAAGGTTTTGCTCACAGTCGCTGGCATACAAATAGCCTTCATCTATTGTCAAGCTAACCATTGAATCCTCCAACAACAAAAAATAAAAAAGAACTTCTCTAAAAAGGAAGCTGACACAAAGAATAATAATATGCTTTTCTATGACTTTAATAAATCTGTACATTTAATTCTCTTAAACTAAAGGTATGAAGGAACAATCCATCCCTGAGAACAATAGCAATGAAGGCTGAAGCTGACGTAAAACTTTATCAGATTTGGCCTTAAAGCAAGAAAATGTACGTAAGAAGCCTGTATTATGTTTTGAAGATGTGCAGATTTGCCCTTGTGAGAAGCAATTGAACTCCAGTGATCTGCCGCTTTATCTTGATCTTAAAATCAAACTCAGATCAAGCGAATGGTCCGTGAATTCCCTCTGGCAAGGCTACGGTTCACCTCCAGGACATGCTGCAAAGTTGAGTCAAAGAGGAACCCCTTAAAGTAAAGTAAATTCACTGACTTTGAAACAGTGGGGTGCTTAAATGTCGCAAACGACACGATGATACAGGATGAGGTCAATGAGGTCAAACGCACTCTCTGACAAGGATGTTATTGACTTCGGCATTGACACAACACGCCAGTTTAAGCTTTGTGGCTGCAAGCGCACGGCTCACAATTGGGGCAGATTTGTACCAGCATGTGAATACAAGACAGCTGAGGTTACAACTTAATTCACTGGTTTTTTTTTTAAATCAAGGCTTTCACTGCAAAGTGCAACGGGAAAAAAAAGAGAGTAAACACAATGTTTTATCCCCTGTGACCCAGCAAAATATTTTTCAATTGTTGGTTTTGCTTTGTCATTACAGTAACTCCAGTCCTGTATTGTACGTGAAACAATACTGAGGTGAAATATTTTGGGGAACTTTGTCAAGATTTGAGGAAATGAAACCAAATCACAAATTACAGACTTTTCTGACAAACTCTTTGCACCAACACGCCGTGTCACCGTTAATAGCTGAGGTGTGCTTTCTTAGTAATGACTGCAATTACACTACACTCTGACCACAAATGAAGGATAACAATGCCTGCAAGACATCCTCTAGTTCTCCCAAAGCAAAAATGTCCTCAAAACAGAGTTACAAAGACCATCTCTGAACTTGTTCTATAAGAATGTTATATAACTGCATGTGTCTGTCTGGCCTGAGATGCACAACTTTGGTATCGTCTGCCACCTTGTGCACTTTGTTCGTCCTGCAGGCTGTTTCTGCTGTCCGCCTCCTTATTGTCTGCACGAATCCCCTCCTCTCTCTGTGACAAGCTATCATTATTCCTGTCTTTCTGCACTGTCTCGCTGCAGCACATTCCCTCTGACTGGCACGCTTCAACAAGGCCCAACCCTAACCTTCTTGCCTTCGTGTAATTATCCCGTCTCTGACCTGTCTCATCCCAGCCGTCTGGCACACATTCACCTGTTTTTGACACAGGTATTGCTAGTTAAGCTACAACAAAGAGAGATATTTATGCAACTAAAACAAACAAAAAAAAAAAACATGAGGCAGGGGTTGTGGTGAAGCAACAGCAGCCTTGTGCAAAGTGACCTTAGATATTAGTGTTTGCTCAGCGAGTGTACCCTGTCTGTTCCCAAATAAAGGTGTACAAAGTGATGCTGTCTGGTCATGCCCTAACATCCTGCTGTTTTCAACATAAAAAAAGCATTTCAAATTAGAAAGCACATCATTTCATCAATAAAAGCACGCCCTGACATGCAGGTTTAAAGTGGTGTGCAGGAATAACAAACAATAAGCCATCGACAAACTTTCTGCATCTACACCCCGAGTGTGAGAATAAGTATATTTCATACATGCTTTCTTCAAACACACCCACGGATTGCAGGAAGGTGCTGCAAGATAGGCACATTTCCTCATGACGACCGTTTCTTGAACCCATGTTTCCTGTACTTTCTCATGAGAACACTGTGTTGCAATCTCCCCATATAAATTTAATTAAATGTTTGCTTCTTCACACGTTTTGGTTTCCATCTGGTGCAGCGACCGAGCCACCAAAATCTTATATTTTGCTTGTATTTGGTTGCATTTTTTTCTTTTTTCCAAGACAGCCGGGGCGCTTTGTATGACAGTCTGGCCAAAGCACAAGCAAACACCAAAACAGGAAAATACAAAAAATGAGGAAGAGAGAAGGAAAAAAGAAAGAGGGAGGGAGGAGAGGCTTTTCACAGCTGTTGTTAGGCAGTGTTTCCTCTGATAGAGGCTTTGGCTGTACTCCCAGTTCTTTAGGTAAACTATCAAAAAGCAGGGTTACCTTGAGGAATGAAGGAGGGGGGGGCTGGTGTGTTTACAAAAGAGGCTGTCAGATAAGACCTAAATACGGAGGGAAGAAATGCTTTTTATGCAAAGTTGGCACACTGAGCAAATAAAAAAGGAGCTGCTCCCCTGTGAAAACAGATACTCCTGTTTGTGTCAAACCTTGTTTTGTGCAGTTTTTTGAAATGTAATCACCTATTATGAAGTTGCGATTGATGTTGAATGGCATGAAATATTTTGTTGAATCATAAAAAAGGCAAAATATTAATAGATTAATTGCAGCATTTATTCCACTCAGGACTTCAGATAAAGACTCTCCAGATGAAAAGTAAATTATTATGCTACTGTCACTACTTCCAACGAGAAGCCAATAAACCCGGGTAAATGTGGGTTTCAGGATCCACGTTAAAACTCTCACATTTTGGGGCTCTACGTACAAAATGTGCAGACATTGGATGCACATTGACAGCTGAACCAATTGAACTTTGAACAATTGTATGGAGCTATTTTGGGGGCCATAAATATTTGAAACTCAAATAAAACATTTCGAAAAAAAATATTGGTGTTTGGCCCAAAAAAAAATTGCAAAATGGCCTAAACTTTTTTGCTATTCTAAGATAAACTTAATTATTTTCTGCATCAATTGTTCTGTTTTTTAGGTTTCAAAACTAACATTTTCAATTTCAAAACATTCTTTTTAACTTTCTAATCTTTTTTTTTTATTTTTAATTCTATTTTTTCATTTTTAAATCTGAAATTTCACTTTCAGAACGTTTGGCCCCATTGTGGCGCAGTGGGGTGCGGCTAACATGAAGGACCAATCAAAATTGATTTGGGTAGTAACCTCACTCCCAGTGCATTCACTGACTCCTAGAACTGTGATAATTATGGTCAGAAAATTACTTTTCAGTCTGTACTATTACAGTCTGAAGTTGTCTCTAGACGGATGTAAGAAGCAGAGTTTTATTGCATACAAACCGCACATCCAAAACACTGTTCTAGCCCATTCAAAGCGACATCTTATTGTGTTAAATACAGGCGTAGAAAACGTCTACGTGATGGGTCGCCCTTATTAAGCCTCCAGAACACTATGTTAAAAAACAAGGTGCCTGTGGCGCAGCGTAGGACTAGTAAACACTTTGTGAGAACCACATAATAGCTCCATACAATCAGGGACTCAGGTTTGGTTGGGATGTATGAGTAGTGACCTTTATGAAATGTGGAAGTACCAACCCTTTGAAAATTATTAAGAAGAAATTAAAAACTGCGATATGAGCCTAGTCGAGATTATATAACACCAAGATTCACAACGCTTTGACTTTTCGCACCAAGCCTCTTCCAAATGTGAGTACATGTGCTAGTATTGGGTAGCGTCAGTGTGAATGCCACATGCCATGTGCATCACCCGCCCAGTGTCTAGCATTACATTAAATGGTCTCAAAAGGACAGTCAGAGTTATCTTCTGCTCCGCACTGGTCATCCAGTCTGAAGCCTTCCATGTTACAGTGAATTGCTAAAGCAAGCAGAGATGCCAGCTTGTTCTGAAAACGAAAGGCCCCACGAGAGGTGCTTAGAGATGCTCTTTTCAGCAAGATGGCCTAGATAATTTCACTGCTTAATATTGCAAAAAAACCTCACTAAGGACAGAGTACCGCCTTGTCTGAATCCGATACCTCCTTTCAAAGACCTCATTTGAATATGAATGGGAGGAAGTATCCGTCTTGCCTTTCAGGTTTTTTTTTTCTTTTTACAGATATCCTTCCACTGTCGCTTGTTCTAAAAAACATAGGAGTGTGAGACAATTTTTTTTTTTGGATCAGGGGTGTTTTTTCTGAGTTTCCCCTGTGATATGAGCCACAAAGATCTAAGAAGTGAAGTAGGCCTGTGAACAGAGTGGAAACAGGAAAAACAAACCAAGTAAGTCCCACTCAAAAAGAGGATAAAAAATGGACCAGAGATCCTTTATTCAGGCTGCTGTCTCCTCTCTCTGATCCTAGATAATGCCTGAAAGGATTGGCTGTGTTTTGCCAACACTGTCACACTGCTGTCTGTCTGTTTGTTATGTAACCTCTAGTGAGAACAAAGAGCAATTGGCCATTAGAGCACACCTACATCTTTCATGGCTGTGGTGTCAGAAGAATCACTTTCAATGGAAACATGCCTCTTCCTGACTTGACAATTGACTTTGATAATTACACCATCCTTGACTCAATAAAAGAGATACTTTTTTTCTTTAGAAAAATACATTTTTGCCTTGGAAATCCACAATAAACCAACACAAAAGACTTGTATCTTTGTGGCGCTGACTTGTGATGTAACCTTACTCAACCCTTTTCTGTGTGTTCAGGATTTATTGAAACCTCAAATCAAAGCTGCGTGACACAGTGAAGGTTTCATGCAAGAAAAAGAGAGCAGTTTTCCTAATTCCCCAAAGTTAAATACACACTTCCTGTATTAGCAGCGGAAACAGCAGACAGAGCTTTCATCCTGAAAGGAGAGCTTCCCTGGCTGCTGAAACAAACAAATTGGTCTGAGCTTTCAATGCAAACTCAAAGAAAGCACATTTATAGGAGCCAGATTTTTAATTTTTTAACCTTTTTTCACACTTCTGTTAACCCTGTAAAGCAACTACATCAAAAAATGTTAGAATTTTTTACCTTTCTTTAACCCTTTGATTAAATCTACAAAAGCAAGAAACATAATTTTTAATAATATATAGGTAGTATAAATCCTGTTCTGTTGGGTGATTTGGTGAATTTTTGCTCATAGCTTTTGGTTACGGTGCAAAATTATTGACATGAGATTTTTTGAAAAACAAACAAAAAAAACACCTAGTTTAGCCACTGTCTGAAATCTGATCCACACATTTTTAACATGTTGTATTATAAAGTAATTCAATATGAACAAACTTTGCATTCTTTCAATAAAGCACCGTAATATTCTCACCATAAAGTTTTGAAAGTTGGCTAAACTTTTACCGCCAAAAGAGTGTTTGAAATTTCATGGACGCAGCCATTTTTAAATGAGCAGGAAATGCCTCTCTACTGCCCCTAGTGGGATGACAATGCATTACAGGGTAGAAACACGTGGATAAAATGATATGCAATGGTTCTATGAGGAAAGTTTGGATCATGCTTATGAGATAGGGATCTCATAGTCTGCACAGTGGGAAAATATTAAATTTAGTACTGAATGAATCCAATTTTATAACTTTAATGGAACGTTCAAGCTTATTGTGTATTTTTATAATCTATCTAGCTCAACATACCCCTCTATGGACAAACTCCTCCTCCCCATCTTATCCTAAACAGTTTCTGAAATGTCAGCAAGTCTCATGAGTTATATCTCCATGAAATGAAAACAGAGGTAAACAGCTGATCAAACACATCGTTTTTGTGCTGACAATCAGTTGAAGATGAGATATTTCGGAGTGCATTCGCATCAGGACGCGTTGGTCCAGGCGAGAGTGTTTGCTCGGAGCGTGTTTGGGCTGGTTTGAACATTCATCTGAACTCGGGTGTGGACCAAAGAGGCAAACACGGAACCCTGTCAACTTGTTGAAGGTTAAAGTATGAAATTATTCTGCGTTCCCTAGCTGCTCAGTCGAACAAAGTCCATCCTGTGTCACAGTGCCCTTACTGTGTTCTCTCAGGTCTGGTCACGGCTATTGCAGTCACTGGACTCATAACTTCATCTTTGCTCACATCCCAATTTGTTGCTAAAATATTTGAAAAAAAAATGCTGTAATTTCTTTCTCAGTTGACATAACTCATTTCTTGTCAGGGGTTTTGCAATCTCTGGGTTCCTACCCTCCACCTTGAGGTTGCCTAAGGCCACACGGATGGCAGAGGTCATTTTAGCTCTGGGTACTCAGGAATACTGGTATCCTGTCAACATTTGAGACAGCTCACAAAACAGCATTTGGATGACAGACAGGCCGGCAATGCGAAAAATCAAGGCAAAGCAAGTGTGTGAAATTAATGCAAAAAGGAAAGTAGGAGGAATGCATAACCTTAAGTTTGATCCTTTTTGCACAAACTTAATGCCACTACTTTTCTGTAAAGTTGTTGTGTACACTCTGAATTGGCGTGAAATCCTTTAATCCATAGATCTGTGACTTAACCCTTTAACACCTGAGGCGTTGTCAGTAACGCTTAACACAAAATCTTTGACAAACTGCCACTTTTCTCCTTCAGAATCTGCTGGAACTGTGTTGATCATGTAAACAATTAAAACATTTACGTAAATCAAAAAACATAAACACTCTGGTGTTAAAGGGTTAACCCTGTTAGGCCCATGACATTACAGATTTTTTTTTTTTTTTGTTGGAGTGTCCAAATGCTTTTTTTTAAAACCCTGTGATGAAATCCACAAAAAGGTTTGTAATGTTTTGATGAGCTATAGACAGTATCAAGTATGATACGTTGGGTGAGCTGGTGAATTTTGTTCACAAAGATTTAAGAAGCAAAATTATTGACATGAGAAAAAAAGGCACCTTATTTAACCACTGTCTCAAGTTTGATCCCCACATTTTTCATATGGTGTAACTGTGTTATAAAAAATAATTATCAACCAAATGTACATTCTTTCAATACAGTAAGTAGTCATTTAAAATACTGTGTTACAATACATGAGTTATTTTCACCATAAAGTTTTAAAAATAAGCAAAACTTTTCCCGCCAAGAGATTTCGTGGAGGCACCCATTTTGAAGCTGGAAAAACTCTACTGCCCCTAGTGGTACAATGATGAATTACAGAGAAAAAATATGGACTAATTTATATTAAATTGATTTCTACAGAAAGTTTTGATCAAATACGATACTTACGGTTATATAGTTGTAAAGTATAGGGTAAAGTAGGAGTGATGCACAGATAACTTTCATTCTGACCTTCAAAAACTTCTTGATTCAAAACAGTTTTTCCAGAACTTAAGGTAAAGTCTAAACATTTTTTAACATTTGTTTTATTTCAATTTATGTAACTTTTTTTTTTTAGACTGGAAATAAATGGCTATTTTGTTTACTTTAAAGATGCTTTGTATAGTCCCACCTAATTGTGGCTGAAATCTGTGTCCACATAATAGCAGAGGGAAGATTTGGAAAAAAAAAGAGTTTTGTTGATTCGCCACGTGAGACTTGTGCATCTGAGCTGCATCATTCTGAGTCAGTTTTCAGAGGACGGCTGTCACTTTATGTCAGCTTGTTTAAAGAACACCGCATGCAAACATGACTGATTTGTCTCCATGACGACACGGGGGACAGAATTCAGGAGGAGATAAATGATGTTGCTGGTGCTAATTGCCCCTTATGATGGCAGAGGGATCCGACCTGCCTCTTTTCCACACGAGAAACACAGACAGAAGCGAGCTCTTGGACAGGATGCATCTTGTTATTTTCGCTCATTCGAGTTGGCTGCCTCTCGCTGCCTTTCCCTCTCTTTCTCTCTTCCTTTCACTGCAGAACAGCCAGAAACAATTACAGACTCACTGAAACTTGGCGTGGATCTTCATTTTCCTCTCTCAAAGCCTCTTGTCTGCCAGAAAGGCATCTAGAGACAGGGGAAAAAAGCAGCCTGGCAGAACAGGTCCATCTTTTCATTTCACCACTGGCCTCTGTTAGCAGGGCCTTTATATCAAACAAAAGTGAGGTTAAAATCATGATGCCATTAATTAGTCCTATTCTGTCTGCTTTAACCTCAGGGTCATCTAAGACAGAGAAAACGGTTCACTGGCTTTTGTGGCATCATTTTCCACATTGATTTTATCCAATTTATTTTTCTTTGTGCCCAAATTTCCCACTTAATGTTTTTTTCTTCAAACCCTCTTTTCAGCTATTCAGGAAATGGAAGATTTTGGACATTTGGAAACACGAAGCAGCAATAATTAAGCTTAAATCTGTGTTTGATGGTTCATGGGGAAAAGCAAAGTCAGGCTAATTCAGACTGTTAGTTTTACTTTATTTTGTAAATGCCAGGTGTTTTGTGTTTTTGTCTGAGTGAGAGCCAAAAAGGTAATGACCGAGAAGAGATTTTTAAGTTTGATTAAACCCCAGAGGGACATGTTTTTAACTTGATCTGTACTGGTTTCATAGGTAGGAAAAGTGCATATATTGTTTCTGTATCACCTCTTAAAGCTCCACAAACATTCAATTTAACAGGAGCATGTGTGACATTTCAAAAAGGTACAGTTTGCTTACAAATGCCCTCATCACACATCCCTTTTTTATATTTTTTAATGTACCAGAACAGCAGTAAAGCTTCCTTAGTGGTGCGTAACTCAATTTGACAGAAGCTCAATCCCCAAAATTATGTTAAACTTTATAACTTCAAACTCATTTGCCCATTGCATGATAGGCAAGGTTTGTTTGGGGAAACTGGGGGCTATTAAATTCCACCTCCAACCCACAATCTACTAAAGTGTTTACTAACAGAGGGGCAGAGTCGGGACAAGCAAAGCCTGTTACCGCCGTGCAGACCAGACGTGAGTCAAAAACATGACGGCGGTTGGCATTTTCTGCCCTGAGGGCTCAAAAACCCACTGAAGTTCACTGAAGTCACTGTGGGTTTTACCAGAAACTCAAAGATCACTTCTCAGGAACAGCCTAAAATCACTTAATGCTACTTAATACCAGTCAGTAACAATGATGTAATATTTGTTCGTGTGAGGGTTTTCCCACATCTTAATTGATTTTTTAAAACTAACTTTGTGCTTGTTTCAAATCTTTTTTATGCTCTTTTTGAATCATAAGTAAGTGTGCACTTTGTGTACACAGCAGACCCAACCTGCATGTAAATAGATTCCCGGTTGAATAAGCTGAGACATGCTCCACAATAGCACCGTCTGGCTTCATTGTGTGGATCACTATTGTGGTTATAAAAAAAACAATCTGTTCTTCTGGGGAATGAAAGCATTTAGAGATTATGAAACAAATTTCCAAAGAGAGCAGACGGAGTAAGCATTAGAGGTAATCTCCAAACATCTGCACAGCAATTTCCAGAAATATTCTTTTAATTATGTTTCCGTGAACTGCTCTCATGAAGACTTTTCCCGCCACTTATTACTTGCTTGGCATAATTGAGCAAAGAGCAAACATGTTTTTTAATTTCCACTTTTCATCAAGTGTTCCTCACCTTTCTAAAGTTTAATTCAGCTAGCGTCAGCAGGAAGACGTTACATATTTTCCGCACTACGAGGCACACTTAAAAACGTTATTTTATTATTATTTTTTTAAAAAAAAGAATGCACCTTATAATCCGGAAAATCTTATATTCAAATTATTCTTGCTGTGCTAACTGATGTTGAAGCGATTTTGAGAGGTGAACGACGCTCTGACAAAAATCAGTCTGTTTTTTATTAATTCTAAACAGATGTTATTGGTTTAACACAATGCTATAGTGGTGTAGGAATGTGTATTTTTTAAGAGTTACTCAAGGTCGGGAGTTAGCGTAGTCATATTAACATTTTTTTGTGAAGCATCAGTTTCTGTTTTTACATGTTGCTAACAAGGTTGGGTGTTTTGTAAATGCGCTAACACAGCTAACATGTAGCTGTGTCACACTTTGTTTATGTTTTACGTGTTCCTAGCAAGGTTGGGAGTTGGCCTAGCCACCTTTGTTGTAGCGGTATCAGTCTGTTTTTTTAATGTTCTTTAATGTTCTTTGTTGTAAAAACTATGGGAAGTGTGTCTATTAAAAATAACAAGAGGTTGTTTTTGATTAGGCACTCCAAAAGAAGTAAGTCTAAATGATCATAGTGAGAGACACACAATCAGAATCTCAATCAAGATCCGTGGTCTAATTAGGATGATCAAAAGTGGAAAGGACTCAAAGCAGCAAAGTCATTTGGAGAAAAAAATGAATTAAGAATTGCATCAGAGCAGTCTGAGGTGGAAAAAGTGCTGATGAGACCAGAAGTAAATGGAGGGGGCGCCACTGCTACATCACCATATCTGCAAGAACACTGGATCCCCGAGTAAAAAGTCAGAAGATAATCCTATAAAATATTCAACAACTTAAAATAAGAGGGATTTAGCCTTTATATTAAACAGAATAATCAAGACTTTGTCCCCAAGTACATAGATGATGTTGATGAAAGCCTGTTGTTCTGCATCAAGAAATATGCATTTCTTTTGCAAAATATGGATTTGAAGAATATCTAAGAAAGCTTTCAACGTATTGTTGCTTTTGTTGTTTATTTTTTGAAGGATGTTTTCTGCATATTCTGATCTTGAAGATTTGACTCAGATGACAAAGGTACTTATGGAGTTATAATCCACCCTTTGGTACATACTGTATCTGCGCTCAGTGGCTCAGGACAAAGGGGCTTAGATGGATTTCGGTGTCTGATATGTCAACGACAACATAATGCTGTGGGTCACCTGTTCATTTGTGCGTCCATAACGCCGTCAGCTCTCCAGTTCAAGCTAAAGCTTCCATAAAGAGCACCTTGGAAGTTAAATGAAAACTCCAAAATAAAAAATATGTCTGAAACTTTATGTAAACTGGCTTTTTTATGTGCAAAAAGACAGTTTTGTCTTTTACTTTCATGGTTTTGAAAAAAATGCAAACCAATATATAAAGTGACTGCAATTTAAGGCAAAAGCAGACAAAAATATTTTGCTTCTAAAGCACAACCTGTATGTTTGTCCTGTTGCTAAGAGCAACGTGGAGTTCAGGTCTTCTGTTTCAAAAAAAAAAAAAATAGAAAAAAGAAAAAAAAGGGCAGTACAGTGGAAATTGTACAAACTTGTGTGTCGAGGTGTGTTTGCAGAATTTGATGTTGACACGCACTGAACTCGTTCTGCTGAAGCACACCACAAAGACATTAATTGTCTGTGTGTGTTTAGGGTATAAATGTATACATCCTTGAAAAATGTGTTCCCTTGCAGACAGCAAACTCCCTTTCAGTGTTCCACTGACACACAAGCCATCGGAGCGTGGCTCCGTGCACCGTTTGGCATCACACCAAGGACATTCACGCGGCCTCAACGCAACCAGAGGCTCATTAAAAGGCTATTACCGTCTATCCCTCTTTAACTTGGAAGCTCGGTAATGAAGAGCAAATTTAATTTGTTGTGCAAACACAACAAATAGTCTCCGTCATATCAACCTCCACCGCTTCAGATGAGTCACTGCCTTGGCCTCTTGAGTGCCTCTCTCTAAAAGTGAAGTGCAAGATTCCTGTTTTTAAGGAAATCCATGGACCAACAGTACAATATCCATAACCCACGACAGGAAGTGTGACTTCCTTTGGCTGTAGTAAACTGTTTGAGTTTTGTCACAAACGTCAGCAGTCTGCCTATATCTTAACTCCTATTTTTAGTAAGTCCGAGCTGTGTTGTGTCTCAGCTCCAGACTCCAGTCTGACTCTAACTTCAGCTTTCGACCCTTTGCTTGTGGGTGTTGATTTCCAAGCAAGAGGTGGCCTTGAATTTATTTGTTTGTTTTTCAGCCTTGATAGGGGGTAAGTTGGAGCTTTAAAAGGTCATAATTTCATTTGATCCCACTATCAACAAGGACATAATTACACAGGGAGAGAATGTGACCTCCTGTTCAAATGAAAAAAAGCTTGGGAGTTAACTAGAGAAATAGTCTGACATGGCTGCACCTGCCCTGCCTCTCGCTTTTCCTTGTTGGTTTAAGAGTTCCTTTGTTGCACACGTCTTTCAGTCAGTATTCTAAATGTAAACGACCTGTTTGACACAGTTTCTGTCTCAACCAATCAAGTATCTGGATTTTCAGATTTCAGATTTGATGATAGACTTGAAAGTTTTGTTTTTCACACACTTTTTTTTTTTAAATCCTCATGGGTTTATTTAGATTGTTTTTTGTTTTTTTTGCATTGTGTCCAAAATGTCTACATCTTGATTGCATAATTTTGAGCTATTTCATGAGCTTGATGCCAGAATGTATAAAAATGATAAAAAAAAACAGCTTATTGTTTTGTATTTAGAGATATTCATTTTGGGGTGTGGAAAAGATGGAGCCGCAGCAGTTTGACTCTACTGTGTCCCAGCTTGTAATAGAGTGCTTGTGATTTCTCTGAAAATGCCTTTTTCATTCCAAAGTATTGATTGTACAAATAGTTTCTTGACTGATTAGTTTGCTCTCACGCTATCTGAAGAAAAACAACTGCAATACCAGACAGATGATATATAATCACCGTGTGAAAGCTCCTCAAAGAAACAGAACTGCATGTATAATATTTGAATTTGCCTCTTTTTTGTTCAGTCATGTACATAAGGTATCTGTTTGGTGACTTCATGTAAAACAAGTAGAGGGTTTAAAGAAGACCTTTGGAGCATCCACACATGGAGGTGAGAGTGAAACAGAGTGTGCTTATGATTCTCCAAAAATGCGTATCGCCCTCCATGCAAATCATCAACTATCAAACATCATGCAGCTGTGTCCTGTCTTCAGCTTTACTGTCCCAGACCCAAAGATTAACATCTGAGAGTGACCTGCAATGAAATCAGCTGTGTGTGCCACTCTCTGGGTAAACCTGAGGTTTACTTTATTGATATAACCATTGACTGTACATGAGAACTGGACTACCCCCCCCCCCCTCAAATTCTGAACAGCTGTTAATCAGTCATTCTATTTGTCAGAATCAGAATTTTCTTTATTGCAAGATATTTAAGTTAACTGTCTCATGCCAAAAATCTGAAACGTTTGATTGACAGATTCTCCTGAGCCCGATTTCGGTGCAAAGGGCGTGGCCTTCAAACAAGCTTACTCCTTAATTGGTTGCCTTAGACGGACTCCAACATGGTGACATCTATATCGTGAAAAAAATGGGCCATGAATTGATTTTCGTTTGGCAGGAGCTGAAAGTGAGCTATTTTTGACTTCACACTCCAGTTCTCTTATACAGTCAATTCTGCAAAGTTTTAGTTCTCCGGTATTTATTGGACAAAACATTTGGTGATTTTGGTCAAACTTGTGTAGACACCCTTAGGGTATTAGATTTAAAAAGTTGGATTTTTATACCAAGTTGCTTGAAAAACACCCTAAAATCTTAAGTTTTGTTCAAATTTCCCATATAGGTACATGTATTTTTGTTCTTAGAGAAAAGAGAATGGTTGGAAGCTGAGCTGCTATTCTTCTGCCTCTGGGATCTGACATCTTCATCCATTAAAGAGCCATTTGGGTCAATTTGTTACTGACCAAACGAATGTAAGGACCAAACTCTTTATCAAACATGATGGTTTGTGTTTAGAAGCCAGTTGTACTAAATGTAAAGTAAGACTGAAGGGGTGTTCAGTTACGATGCTGGATGGATTTAACTACATTCGAAGATGAATCCATAACTGGTACCACATCTTGTGAAAAAAAAACAAAAAATTAGTTTATTCATTTCTGTTTTTTGATTAGCCGGTGAGGCATGAGATTACTGCAAGCAGACTTCTCAGAGTTTGTCCTCATTGACACCCATTTATCAGTTTCCTAATCAAGCTGGAACATTTTCTTTTTTTCAGTCAACAGACCCAAACCAGGGGATTAAAGTTATGTTTTATTATTACACAAGTCATGCAGCCTCTTGCCTAAACCGGTCTAGGAGCTCGCCTTTGTTCCCCTTGAAATTGTTTTTAAAATGCTTTATATTAGCAAAGTTCTTTCAAAATAAGGTTCTGGTGGAGTTGCAATAAACTGAAAGTTCCCAGATCTTAAACCTTATGATAAATTTTTGTTTCATTCTAGCATGAAGTTCATTATCCTCAACAGAGTCTGTGTGGCGTTTAGTGGGAGCATGGAAAAGACAGTCGTGGTGTCCACAGTACTTACAGTAGCTTTATATAAATGTAATTCAGGATTTATTCATTTGAAATCTCAGATCCTGCTTTTGAATTCTCGGTTTGTCCAATTTTTGTACTTTTTTTTAACTGCTCACGGCCACATACCGGTCCAGAACAAACTTCCTCAAGCTTTGCTGAACTTTTTTTTTCCTTTTAACAAGTGAGGACAGTAGCTGCTGTGAAGACTGACCACCCAAGATGAGGTCTGTACAGAGAGCTCAGAACTTTCTTAAAGTGAAACCAGAGGGAAAAAAAAATGCTTTTCAAATATCAGCCTTGCAGGGCTGCATATCTACTTCCCATGACAGGATTAGGTTGGTAATATGTGTGAATGAATGAGTACATTTGTGTTTCTGCATGAAAAGTAAAAAAAAAAAAAAAAAGGGTAGCCCTCAAAAATGTGTTTGTTGACTAAAGCAGGCTTAACTTTGAAGCCTCTTAAGGGGAGAACTCAAGGGCAGAGTGATCTTACTAAACACTATGTTTGTCAGACAAACAGCTGAGCTGGTGCTCATGCTTACATGGTCAGTGGTCACCAAAAAAAAAAAAAAAAACATCAGGCTTTCTGTCCTTATCTCTTTCTAGGAGAATCCACTTTGTCTTCTTATAGATGGACAAATCCATTTCTTTCATTTGCATTAATAATCAAAAACAAAAAAGTTTCTCTTTTAAGTTGACCACCTTTACAACTGCAAATCCTGTGTCCTAAAAGAAGTTCTTAAGCTAATTATAACACATAAAAAATGATTTTAAAAAAGTGCATCCAAAGTGACAGAATCTGAAGTCTGTCGTCAGCCTAATCTGTATTTTAGCTGACTTCAGGCTTTCCACTTAATTCCTCCGTCTGCATGCTCTATGGATCTGCCAGCGGGAGATAAGAGTAAAGTTATAACTTATAGGCAAGTAAACACAAGTTATTGTTTAACTTCTGTGTACATTCCAAGGCAGCCACTGGTGATGTTTGATAAAGAACTGATAGAGCCTCTCCAAGAGAGAACATTGCTGGCATAAAACCTTTAGAGACATGTGGAAGAACAATTAACCCTCAAACAGCGGAGCTCCAGTGTTTATGTTCTTTGATTGGCTGTAATTTTTTAATTGTTAACAGGATTATTACAGTAGATTCTGAAGGAGAAAAGCGGCGTGAGCCGCTTTTCTCCTTCAGAATCTACTGTAATAATCCTGTTAACAGTTGAAAAGTTACAGTACATTAAAGATTTTGTGTTTGAGTGTCACTGGCAACGCCTCAGGTGTTAAAGGGTTAAGGAGGCGAATTGTAAGTTTATTTGTATTTTATACTCAGTTTTTCTCCAGAAGGATTCAGTTTACTGCTGTTTTTTTCTGCATTTGACTTTCATTGAGATATAAAATGTAGTCGTGGTTTCTTAGAATTGAGTTTTGGGAACTCAACATGATTATAGTCGACGTCTCGTTTAGTGTCAGTAACTTCAATGGTCTGGTAGAAATAGCAGGGCTGCTACATCTCCACAGAGCTCACCGTTTCGCCCTGACAACAAGATAAAGCGCATAGTTACATAAGGCTGACTCACATTCAGCGCTTCAGAAAGTCTGAAAGGAGCTGAAGACATGAAAAGAGTAAATGCGAGGTTGAGGTCATTTGACAGTGGCTGCCAAGCATCCGACGGACAAGAGCGCTGTGCTGACAAACAATGGCAGCTGAACCGACCTTGTGATGAACGCTCGTCATAAACGCCTTTCGGGACGAGACGGGAAGGAGTCACCGACCTCAAATAATGAAAGATCATTTTTTTCTTGAATCATAACATGATGCTGATAGAGGAAGTCATCCAAATATGTTGTGTAAGATCTTGTTTTCAAATAAATGTTGTGTTGACTGGAGGGTACAAAGATAGTCAGATTTATTTTAAGATTTGGAACTTTATGTTAGTTCATTTATATTTGAAAATAAAACAAAACATGACCCAAGTGTTTCACTTGTTTCTTTGGGTAACCCCACACCCCACAGCCAGCAAGGCCAGGTGGGGGCCATATGGTTTAAAAGTGGGCAGGAAATGTGGGACCCGAGTGGGTTTGTCCACATTGGTCTAAGTTGGCACTCTGTGGGTTGGCTAGCTATGCTAGCCAGCCGCCCGGTGGACAGCGGAGCTTGCTAGATTGCTACAGTGGAGCTCACTAGCTCAATACTGCGGAGCTCGCTGGCTCGCTTCAGCAGAACTCGCTAGCTCAATACAGCGGATCTCGCTAGCTTGCTACAGAAGAGCTCGCTAGCTCGATGCAGTGGAGTGTGCTTGTTCGCTGCAGCAGAGCTCGCTAACTTGATACAGCAGAGCAACGGCCAGCTGGCTAGCGCAACAAGCCAACTCACTGAGTGCCCACTTAAGTCAATGTGGGCAAACACAGAAACTGCAGACAAACCTATTCGGGGCCCACATCTTCTGCCAACTTTTAAACCAAATGGGCCCCACTTGGCCTTTCTGGCTGGGCCGTGAGGTGTTTTTACCCACACAGTCCTATCTCATTCCATCATTGAACACAGACGACTTCTTCTATCTTTTCACGAAAGACTTATAGAAAACTAAGTCACTACTTTTAACGAAAAGTCAATGTCCAACACATCTTTTGGGCTTCCTCATTTGAAACACTTGCATTCATGCAAATTTCTACATGTATTTTTGGGCTCTATGTAGAAAATGCAATGGAAGTTCAAATAGATCAAACTTTGACCAATCAGAGACTTCAATTTGATAGTGATGAGTGGATGAAGTACCAACCGTTTAAAAATTGATCGTGAAGGGGAAATTAATCATAACGGTTTGCGCCCTGCCCTGAATTATGACACCGAGTCAGTTGTATATCGGAATAGAGCTGTGAAAGAAAAAGCCTGGAGTAGATTTGTGAGATTTGACATTTTGCACCAAGCCTCTTCCAACTGTAGGTGGTGGACACGTGCTAGAAAACAGTGAAAAAAGGAAAACGAAGAAGAATCCCTTCCCACGCTTTGCATGCTCCTGAAGGCATGTCACATGCCTGGTGTGAACGTAACATGAGACCGACCTTCTGTTTCTATTAAATCTAAACATGATTCTGTTGAGTGTTCAGTAACAGACATACCTGTGAAAGAAAAGCAGAATGGACAGCATGGTCTGGTCAATGTTGCTGTTGCAGATCCCCTCATTGAGCAGGAAGCAGGGGTCTCTCACTACCGAGTCCAGCGAGTCCTGCCTCATGATGTTGTTCAGCTTGTCTGTGTTCAAGTTCTGGTACACCAACTGGTTCCGGAGCTGGCGGAAGTGGCTCACACTGGGGCTGGTTGGGCTGGCCGGCATGCCGCCTGCGGTACCCAGGCCCTGAGATGGGCTGCTGGACAGCGAGTCATCGCAGCCGTTTGCCAGGTCCAGGCAGCAGCTGCAGCAGTCCAAGCCGATGGGCGAGCGGCAACCATCATCTGACATCTTGGAAGGCCAAGTAGCAGGTGCAGGTCTTACAGGCGTGGATGACAGAAGCTGAGACGAGTGACTGATAAACACCAGACACACAAAAAAAGGGTGTGTTCCTCTGCCCTGACAAGTCTAGTGTGCTGCCCTGTCTCCACTGCAGCACCGGGAGGGCTAAATGTCAGGTCGAGTTCCTCCCTTGAGAAGTGCAGTCACGCTGAGCCACTCTGCCTTCTTCTATCCCTGAGTTCCCCCTCCTGTGGCTCAGCTGTGTTGAGCCTTTTTGTTCAGAGTTGACGCTGTGTTGCTACACAAGCACACACATCTACACACTCCCTCAGTCCGATTCAGCAGGAGTCCGCTTGAAAGCAAAACCCAGAAGCTGATTACTGCTTATCACTTTTTCCCCTGTACTTTTTTTTGCTTATGTTGGCGTGCCTAGAGACAGAGGGAGTGGAAAGGGAAGGGAGGGAGACACGGGGGGCGGGGAAACTTTTGTGATTGGTACACAGCATCACCGGGTACAAACTTTGCTCCCCTCCTCTTCTGCTCTCGGGCTTAGCCGTGCACGTATTATGGGCAGGGAAGGGACATCGAGAGGGGAACGAAGCTCTCAAGCATGCCTGAAACATGTGCGGCTCGGTGAGCTCCACCCTGCAGTCCTCACAGTCCAGCGAGCATCCGAGAAAGGGGAAGCTGAAGGAACAAACAGCCGCACACGAAGTCGTGACATGCAAAACCCACTCAAATCTGTGCAAAGCTGCTGGAATTGAGCCTTATAGACTGACACACACTGCTTTTTTTAAAATCTAAAATTAGACAAATCAAAGTTATTCTGATTTTTTATGGGTCTTGTAAACTTTTCTTGCATGCAACAAGAGGAAGAAACAGAAAGATCTGAAAATAAAGTTTAGTCTGATTCGACCAAACTCTATTTGATGACTTTAGTCTATTTGGGAAGTGGGCAACTATTTCCTCCAGACATGTATTTCACAAGTCTTGGCGGATGCCAGGATGGAAGTCTTGACCTCATCCGCAGACGGACAAGTGCAGTGCGTGCAGTCAACATATGGTGTGTCATGCAGGAACAAAACAAGCTCATTATAAATAGCATGTTGTACTCTAAGGCATGCTGCTGTTCGTGCCACAGTAGAAATCATCACAGAATCTATTGTGGAGCAGCAGAGGGATCAATTTAGCAGAGAAAATGACTGACTATTGCTTTATTGAGTGTGTAATGATATCCTCTGGCAGCAAGGCTCCTGTAGACCAGTTGGGCGAGGAGCTGGTACTACTTTGGGTGAGGACTGCCATCTATTGGATAGAACAGAGTATAGACAAAGAATTGCACATTCATAGGAATAAGTCAGAATTGAAGACATTTATTTGGAGCAGCACAGTTAAAACCAATAATAATAATAATAATAATAATAATTAGTCATAAGTTTTACAAGAAAGTTAACATTGTAGGTTTTTTCCTTTTTTTAGAAAAAAAAAGATTTTTATGACATTTTACAATATGTTTCTAGAGTTTTTTAGAGTGATATACTTAACTAGTTACTCATGAGATCTAAAACATCCCATTGATACTAGGCTTTTGTTTTTGGCATGTCTAAATGCTTTTCCAAATTAAACTGTAATATTTCAAAAAATAAACACGCTGGTCACTTTATTAGGGCATCCCTGTCCAACACCTTGTCAACAAACATTTCTAATTAGCCAATCACATGGCAGCAACTCAATGCATTTTAGACATTTACACATGGTCAAGAGGATCTGCTGCAGTTCAAACCAAGCACCAGAATGTGGAAGAAAGGTGATACAAGTGGGATGATTGTTTGTCTAAGTATTTCAGAAACTGTTGATCTACTAGAAATTTTCACCCACAACCATCTCTAGGGTTCACAGAGAATGGTCAGAAAAAGAGAAAATATCCAGAACAGCAGTTCTGTGGGCGGAAATGTCTTGCTGATGCCAGAGGTCAGAGGAGAATGGCCAGACTGGTTCCAGCTGATAGAAAGGCAACAGTAACTCAAATGACCAATGGTTACAACCGAGGTCTGCAGAAGATAATTTCTGAACGCACAACACGTCCAACCTTAAGGCAAATGGGTTATAGCTGCAGAAGACACACCGAGTGCCACTTCTGTCAGCTAAGAACAGGAAACTGAGGCTACAATTCCCACAAATTCACCAAAATTGGACAACGTAAGATGGAAAAACATTATCTGGTCTGATGAGTCTCCATTTATGCTTCAACATTCAGATGGTTGGGTCAGAATTCAGCATCATCAACATGAAAGCATGGATCCATCCTGCCTTCTATTAACGGTTTAGGTTGGTGGTGGTGGTGTCATGGTATGGGGGACATTTTCTTGGCACACTTTGTACCAGTGGATCGTGAGTATTGTTACTGACCATAACCATCCCTTTATGACCACAGTGTACCATCTTCTGATGCCTCTTCCAGCAGGATTTGGTGCTAGGTCATAAAGCTGGAATCATCTCAGCTGTCATGTTCAGTGGTTTCTTGAACATGACAATGAGTTCACAGGACTCAAATGGCTTCCACAGTCACCAGATCATTCACACTAGAGTCAATATGGACCACTCTCTGATGAATGTTTCCAGTACCTTGTTGAATCTATGCCACAAAGGATTAAGGCAGTTCTGAAGGGAAAAATGGGTCCATCCCTGTACAAGATGTACTCATTAAAGTGCCCAGTGAGTATATGTGAGAGACTGCAGTCACTTTTCTAAAACAAGAAAGTTCGAGCTACTGTGTGCTCATCCTCTCTAAATACCTTCAGGGAAAACCTCACAAAAAATGATTTCTCTATGTATTTATCTTCTGTTTAAAGTGAGATGGTTTCAAGCTGTTGAACTGCCGAGAGGGTCAAAAGAAAATAAATGGTGCAGCTTTCCTTGTGTAGTTTAAAAACATAGTGTCTCCCTTGTGTAGAAAAATGAGTTGTCAGGGACTGGATTAATCGCTCCTCCTTAAGGAGAGATAACCAGGAAAAGAAACGTATCTGAAGCTATGAGAGAGTCAAAAAACAAAACAAAACAAACAAAAAAAAAAGCATTTAATGCATGTCTGTAAAGTTTTTAATCAACCAGGCAAAGTCCTACTGTCGTGTTCTGTTATGTTCTCAGCCGAAGAGGCCAGAAGAGAAAATGAACTGCAGCTCAAAATGGATAGAAACACAGAGAGTACAGTGTTGTCAAAGTTTTTGGTAACCTTTCCAAATGGTTGAATATGCGTTTTCCATTCCTTCCTATGGTCACATGTTTAATGAAGTCCTCTTTGGAAAATGCTTTTATAAAGATGTGAATGATGAAGAAACATTTTTAGGAGCTTTGAATTCCAATATTGATGTGTCATCCGTGCATAAACAAATAAATAAATACTTACATTTAGAAATGTTCTACAGACAGATATTGAAGGCACTAATAATGACAGCAAGTCAGCCATAGAGGGAAAAAGTTCATGAATTGAAAGATCCGCCTGAGGAACACATAGATTACCAACTTTCTTAGTGGTTACTCGATAAGTAAAAATGGGCTGTACAATGCTGCAGTGGTTAGATCTCTAGCGCCACAGCAAGAAGGCCCCTGGTTCAGGACCCAGTTGTGGGACCTGGAACAGAATTGCCAATGTGGGACCTTACAGTTTGGAGGTTGCAGGGACTACAGCTTCTTTTCACTGTCCAAAAGCATGCTTCATAGGTTAATTGGATAGTTGAAATTGTCTCTAGGTGTTCATGCGAGTGTGACCATGGCCCGCCGACGGACTGCAGACCTCTCCAGGGTGTGCCCTGCCTTCACCCATGAGTGGCCGGGTTACCCCGGGTTTGCACTGCATCCGGTCCAGCTGGAGCAGCCTACCTACGTCAGATGACTCATATTGACAACAGATGCAGTCCTGCTGCAGCCACAGGCTTTGCTGCTGACCTCGCAAAACCCAAAACTCATGTAGGTTATGTACGAAGTACAGTAATATAGGAAGTACAGTAATCCCCACTTAAGCCCCCCTTATTTGTGGAGGTTAGGGACTGGAGGCATACACAAATACCCCAAATTTACAAATATGGAGACATGTTACATAAGGACTCTGGCATCCAGAGCTGGGCCGGATGCGTGTGAGTTCAGGGTTTGGCTCTGGCATCACCGTGACCCCAAAATGGGAAAAACCGATTTAGAAAATGGATGGATACTTGATAAAGACCTCGAAACTTTATGCTGCCTTTTAAAATAGCCCAAGAACATAAACTCTGTTACACCAAATGCAACTTTACAAATCTGACCAAAACAAACCCACACATTGAAAGTTGATGTAGTTCTGATGTTACACGTGGAAGGTCAAAGCTAATCTTGGCTTTACACACACCTAGTATCTGGTGAAAAGAAATTTTGGACAATAACAACATCACAGTGGGCGAAACCGTCAAAGAAAAGAGAATGGCACCAAAATCTTTGATAGGGCTCAACAAATATTTTCCACTCCACTACCGAAAATACGCATTAATGCACATGTTGGACATAGACACATGCACATGTTATTGTGTGGCCTGCATTATTGAAGGGGCTATTTGGAGTTCAGTAGACTAATAGTGTAACCCAGGAGAAAATGTGGACTTTTTTTCTGTTTTTGGTAATGAAATTCTTCCAAAATCTTGATTTCTCTGAAATAAAGAGGTATGTTTGAAAATCTTTGTTGTTTTGTTTGTATAGACCTCCGGACATCACATGACTCCCTGCAGTCAGTCGAGCAGTCAGCTGAGCCCCACTGCTTAAGTTTTCAAACCATTGGAGTATTCAATTCACTTTAATTCACATGAAATTGATCTTTATTTTTTAGAAAAATTAAGTATTACCCGACCCGATATTGTTTCAAGCGTACTTGAAAAAATGTCCCAGATCTATGCTATCCAGACATAACTACCTAATATAAACTTCCCATCGTCCTAGACGGGGGATCCTAAAGATAAAAAAAAAAAATCTTGATATGTTGAAGAAGGTAATCGGGGAAAATGCAGAAACTCTTTATCTGTGTCAATGAGTACTCTTGTCACTGTGGCAGCTGTACAGTCTTTTATAATATAATATAAATATAAATAATAAAAAACTCTATATTGAGCAATAGTCCAATTTTCTTTATTAAATGTTTTACAAAGCATGTTCAGAGTGTTTTTGATGAGTATGGATGGACCGGTAACAGACATCCTTTGGGCGTGGGGAGTATGCGGATTCCTCCGGTCCTGAACCCCCACAAAAAAAGGAGGGACTATTGTACCTTTCTTTTTTCCACGTCTATTGGTACAATAAGTGGCATAACAGTTATCAACCAGGGTTGGACTCTTTCACCACGGCAGTCAACCGATTCAATTCTTTGGTCCTGATTGCTCCCAAAATGGGGGCACCTTGAGGGGGACGACGATGTGTGACATCATCTACTGAAGCTCTATTGGGTTTGCGGACCCCTTTTTGAGTCTTGGGAGACTAGGACCAACGCGATTCAGGTCTTGCTTTCAGTTCCCGCAGTTTTCTGTTGAGGAAGATATCGGTGATTCTCTTTTCTGTGTGCGTTTTGTTTTGTATATTGTCATGACTCTGTAAGTGGTAATGTTCTGTTGTTATTTTCCATTCATGTTAGAAATACATCAGAATGAAACCGAAGTCACCTCGTCCTACATGATTGAACACAGCACGGAGACCCATTGAGGTGTTTACAGACCTGCCAACGAGGTCCGCAAACACCTCACCTTGCTCAGAGTTATGTCAGCTTGCTCACCACGGGAAAATGCAGTCAAGTGACCTCCCAAAGACTTGAGAGTGGAGAGCTCATTCACCCCGGGAAACTTTAAATGTGTCTGTCTCTCTCATCAATACACTTAGGAGATAAAACTCTGGTTTGTTTGCTCTGCTATCATACCACAGGAATTTTCCTTTGAAACTGATTGAGAATATTTTTACATTTGAATCATAAAAATCTTTTGGCTTTCATTCTTGCACTCATTTCTTAGAACAACCTCTGCTAAGGGAAATGTTGAAACTTAAACTTGATATTAGACAGGAATGCAGAAGTGTGCATCAGTCTGTAGAACCACTGCAATTGTTCACAAAAGTGGCTCAATATACCGATGTTAGTAACGTAATTCACACTAGAGGGAGCTAAAAGCTAACAGAAGAATCAGTTCCTTGATACCAGTGGCAGAACTTTTGTATTCAACTCATTTAAGTTCATCATTTAGCATATTTTGTTTTTCCAATGCTTAGAGAACACATTCACTACAGATAAGTGTGTTTACTATCTGCTGTTTATAAGTTTAAGTTTATTTGATTTGATATATATATACTGTATATATATAAAAAATCTGAAATAAAAAAAAATAAAGATAAAACAATAAAACAGTAAAACACTGAGCAGAGTCTCATGCCGTGTCAAAAGCCTGGTGATAAAAATGGGTTTAAGAAGTTTTTAAAAAATGGACAGTGAGGACACCTGCCGAATGCTCAGTGGTAACTCGTTCCACAGCTTCGATGAGATCTGAGATTCCTCTTAGACTTTGGTACCTCCAGGAGAAGCTGAAAAGGGATCAAAAAGAGAAGAGGAGGAAAAACAAGCTCAAAGCTGAGATTTAATTTTTCATCTACAATTAACTGGCAATGTTTTAAACCTTTAAGTCTGAGAAAAGCGGGATATACTCTGGACAGATCGACAGTCTGTTTCTCCCTTTGTGGCTCTGTGGCTGCAGCCAACCTCCAGGTGTCCAGTGGAGCTCATTCGCTCAATATGCCGGCAGACAGACAGCATGGTGAGGTACCGGGCTGCATCATGCTCAAGCCTCCAGAACTTGGTAAATGAGTTACCACTGAACATTTGGCAGGTGTCCTCACTGTCCATTAAAAAACAAAAAAAACTTCTTGAGACCCATTTTTATTGCCAGGCTCTTGACACGGCATGAGACGCTGCTCTGCAGGTGTATTTTACTGTTTTATTGTTTTATCTTTGTTCTTTTATCTGATGTTTTTATGTAATTTATCTATTTTTTATTTGGAATTGTTTAAACATTTTGATTGTGTTTTTATTGTTCTTTGAACTTTCAATGTGTGGCGCCTTGTTTGACCGAGGTCATTTTAAGGCACCATATAAATCAAATAAACTTAATAAAATAAATGTTATAATGAACTTTCTCCCTTCAAGCTAGCTGTGTTTGAAGAAGCTATTGAAAAGGTGAACTTCTACCAACAGGGCCTCATCACTTTAGACCAGGTTGTTTCTGTTAGTTACTCAGACAATGGCCACGCACTTAAAAATATATCCCCTTTAAGGTGTCAACGCTGTTGGTAAAAATGTCCAAATTTGCCAATTAGCAGATGACACAGCAATTTTCTTAAAAGATGCAAATCAAAAGAGAACAGCAGTAAACTGCATTAAAGAGTTTAGCGATGTCTCAGGATTAAAAATGAATATTAATAAATCAGTTATTTTCCCACTGAAAAATTGTAATCTAGGTAGCTTTGAAGGAATGCCCATTAGTGAAAAAGTAACCTATCTTGGAACTGTTATTTGTAAAGATAAAGAGGAACGTCACAAGTTAAAATTTGATCCAAAAAACTCAAGCTAAATTAAATTTATGATTGATGAGATATTTATCTTTATTTGGTAGGGTCTTGATATCAAAGGCAGAAGGCATATCAAGATCTGTGTATGTTGCCTTATCACTTGATATTCCACAAAATACAATTAGTGAATTAGATAAAATACTGTATGGTTATAAATCCCTGTTTGTCATCCATGGTTTTATAGAGGAATGTTGTTAGTTTGTCAGTTACTGAACCAATAAGGTTTGCTCATGTCATATTCAGAAGTCCTTCAGAAATGTAGCTTTCTGGTGACACCCAAAGAGTTCACAGCAGGTTTTCATGCAATTCCCACAGGTTCACTACAGATTCTAAAAGATATTTAGTGAAATTAACCACGTTTTTATTGGAGATAAAGAAATCACAAAGAAAACGCACCAATAAATATACTGCTCACAAAAATTAAAGGAACACTTTTTTTATTGGGCCTGGCATGAATTGAATTAAACCTGTCTGATAATTTTCTGGTTGGTTAAGCAGCTGAGGGCCTCGTTAATCAATTTCAGCTGTATTGGTGTTCATGGAATTAACAACAGGTGCACTTCAGTGGCAACAATTAGAAAACCCTCCAAACAGGACTGGTGTTACATGTGGAGGTCATTTCAAGTTTCTCCCTCTTGATCTTTTTTGGCTGGTTTTCCACTCGTGCTGATTTTGGCTTGATAATTATCTCTACTGGCAGTATGAGGAGATTCCTTAACCCTACAGAAGTTGCACAGGTTGTCCAACTTCTCCAGGATGGCACATCCACACGTGCTGCAGCAAGAAGGTTTAATGTGTCTCCCAGCACAATCTCCAGAACATGGAGGAGATTTCAGGAGACTGGTGGTTATTCTGGGAGAGCTGGACAAGGTCGTAGAAGGTCCTCAACCCCTCAGCAGGAGCGATACCTGCTCCTTTGTGGAAGGCGGAACAGGCTGAGCACTGCTCGTGCCCTACAAAATGACCTCCAGAGGGCCACTGGTGTGAATGTCTCTACCCAAACAATCAGGAACAGACTTCATGAAGGTGGCCTGAGGGCCCCACGTACTGTAGTGGGCCCTGTGCTCACTGCCCAGCACCGTGGAGCTTGACTGACATTTTCTCAAGAACACCAGAATTGGCAAGTCCGCCACTGGCGCCCTGTACTATTCACAGATGAGAACAGGTTCACCCTGAGCACCTGTGATAGACATGAAAGAGTCTGGAGAAGACAAGGAGAACATTATGCTGCCTGCAACGTCATTCAACATGATAGATTTGGTGATGGCTCAGTGATGGTCTGGGGAGGCATATCCATGAAGGGACGCACAGACTTCTACTGCCTAGGAAATGGTGCTCTGACTGCCATAAGGTATCCAGATGAAATCCTTGAACCCATTGTAAGTAGGTCCTGGTTTCCTCCTAATGCACGACAATGCCCGGCCTCACGTGGCAAGAGTATGCAGTCAGTACCTGGAGGATGAAGGAGGGACTCTGATGCTAGAAAAAAACCTAAGAAGGCAACTTTGCTTAGGAAAAGTAAAAAAAATATCAAAAGAAAAGAGACTTTCCTCTGTAAAGTCTGGTAAAGGGACAAAAATTGCACACAATGTGTCTGTCCACATGAGAGATGAGTCTGATGGAAGTCCCTATGTCTGTGAAGAATGTGGTAGAAGTTTTAGTAAAAAATACAATGTCAAAGTACACATGAGAATCCATGAAGGAGAAAAGCCTTTTTCCTGTGATGAATGTGGTTCCAGTTTTACTGTAAGCGCTACTCTCAAAACACACAAGAGAATCCATACAGGAGAAAAGCCTTTTTCTTGTACAGTATGTAATAAAAGTTTTTCTGTCAGACTTAGTCTCCAAGAACGAAGGAGAATCCATACTGGAGAAAAACCTTTTACTTGTACAGTGTGTGATAAAAGTTATAATAATATATGTGGTTTTAAAATTCACATGGAGAAAAGTCTTTTTATTGTACAGGATGTGGTGAAAATTTGACTCATGCATCTGTTTTCAAATATCACACGAGATTTCACACAGGAGAGAAACCTTTTCCATGTACAAAATGTAATGAAAGTTTTAGCAAAACTTGGGATGTCAAAAACACTTGAGAACTCACATAGATTAAAGAAAGGGAGATAGGAGGTTAAATAGATGTATTGTGTAATTTTATTTTTTTTAAGAAAGGGGCTGGATTTTAAGACAGAACATTGTTATTATTGTTATTAGTATTGTTACCAATGTTCCCTCTAAGCTGCGCACGTGCGCAATTGCGCACTGCTCCCACGCCCGTTGCGCACAGCAAATCTATTCTG
>NC_050521.1:12156348-12156522 GCF_002922805.2 Oryzias melastigma | reverse complement strand
TTTCCTGGAAGCACTGTGATCCTAATGTTTTTTTTCTTGTACAATATGTGAGTTAAGTTTCTGAAAGAAAATATTAAATATTTTTATCTGCAAATTGTGATTTTTTTTCTCAACGCTTTACATTTTAATTGCAATTTATTACATTTTAATCTCAAAACTGTGACTTTTGCTAGC
>NC_050521.1:12129574-12156280 GCF_002922805.2 Oryzias melastigma | reverse complement strand
CTCGATCACGGGCGGGTCTACAACCACCGAGCTGCGAGCTAGAACCAGCCCCGCGCTAGGACCTGGAGAGCTCCTGCACTCTAACCCGGCTCCGGATCGCGTCCAGTACCACGTCTGGTGGTACCGGCTCGCGTCTGGCGCCGAGAGCTGCGCACCCCCGACGTTCCGAACAGCAAGCGCACCGGGGGACGTTTTAAATGTTGTGGAGGTTTAAGCGTGATCCAGCCCCAGCATAGCTCTCTGTCTGCCGGCATATCCATGGCTTGAGCTCCGGACACGTCGCTGCGCAGCGGCAGTAACAGACTGTCAAACTATCCACATAGTATCCCGCTTTTCTCAGTCTTTAAGGTTTTAAAAAACAAAAGTTCATTGGAAATGATAAATCTCTATTTCATTTATTACTGCAGTTCAGCAGAGGAGGAAAAGATTTGGTCCTGACAAAAAATGATCATGAAAGTGTTATGGAAATGTTATTTTTGATGTTTTTTATTTTATTTTACTGAACGTTGATTGAAGTTTAGAATTTAAAATGCCCTTCACTTGGACTTGGGCTTTTGTTAGGCAAGGCAAGTTTATTTGTATAGCACATTTAATGTACAGAGACAATTCAAAGTGCTTTACATAAAACATTAAAATAAACAATCAAAAGAAATAGTAAAAATGTGGTAATTAAAATAAAATTAAAAGAAAAGTAGGCATTTTATGTTACAGCCTTTTATTGTTAAGAAAGTATCTCCATACAATGTTACAAAATAAAGTATTTCTGATGAAAACTATAAATTTTGTCATTCCTGTTTTCATAATTAATGTAGAACTGCTAAATTCCACGAAGCACACATTTTTTTCCTTAAAAAAAGGCCACATAATAATTTGCGATTAATCGCGAGTTAACTCGGGACAAAATGCTCTGTTAATGTGTTCTGTGTTGCATTGTTGCTCCAGTCTGATTGGATGAGTGTGGGGTGGGCGGAGGAGCAGGAGAATCTAAGAAGGCGGGAGCATGAAGGAATGTAATGAGGAACGAGCCAATGAGAGCACTTTATCGTTTGTGTTGTATTCGGCGTGGTTACGGCCGACAGTAACCGTTTACAAGTTTATAAAAGCTTCGCGGTTGGAAACGGTCGCCTCCGCCTCTTCATTGCGTCCTGACGGACGCTACAGTATGTTTGCTATTTTGACTACTATTTGTATCTTTCTTTTATTTATTATGGAAAGCACTTCAAGATTCTTTGTAGCAGGAAAAGTCCTAAACAATGAAAGTGGAGTTTGAATGTATTTCCAAACAGCAGGACCCGCTTCCTGAATGTTTCTTACTTTTCATTGTAATTGTTGCAAATCACTCACATTGAACACAATTTGATGAACATTTATTAGTTTCATTCTTTTAATAAGCTACATGACTTGTTAAGATAAGAGATTTCAGACAGTTGAAATATAGACGTGAATACAGAGTGAACCCTCATTGTTGCTCACTGCGGTCGAAGGAGCGCTCATTGAGTTTCTGTGTTTGCTCAGACGCACAAAAAATTAGAGGGAACATTGATTGTTACCCCTTGTTTTTGTTGTTTGTATTTATCAGATAACAAAAACCTGAAGTTTGAAATGTTTATAAAAAGAATACTAAGACCTGTATTAAAGAAGAGTGTCTAAATTTCCTGGAAGCACTGTGGTCCTAATGTTCTTTTTCTTGTACAATATGTGATAAAAGTTTCTGAAAAAAAATTAAATCTTTTTATCTGCAAATAGTTTTTTTTTTTCTCAACGCTTTACATTTTAATTGCAATTTATTACATTTTAATCTCAAAACTGCGACTTTTGATAGCAATATGGTGGCACAAAAATCCCTCTATAAGTGCCATGTGTTGCATTCTGTTTTGGTTTATGTATCAAAGAGACATGAGGCGATTTTTAAGGAAACTCAGACAAAACTAGAGGATAAAGCTGATGGACTTATAGGAGCAACAGGAAAGTGTTGATTTTGAGATAGCGCTGTTGTTACATCCTGATGCCATGATACTAATGAGCTTTACCGTGTCACCTGATGTAATCACAGACCGCTTTAGAGTCAGACGATATTTTCATGGAGCGGAATTTATGGCGTGACAGATAAATTCAAGAAAATAAATTCATTGGACAATCTAAAAAAACGTGTTTTAGAAACATGCATTAATCCACTTCGTATGGAACTTCATTAGTTTAAAATTCCTTGGAGTCTACATCATGGCAGATCGCTCATGGACTGTAAACACAGCAGCAGTGGTGAAGAAAGCTCAGCAATGGATTCACTTCTTGAGAGAACTGAGAACACAGAACCTGAGTACCCACCTCCAGGAGACCTTCTACCGCTCTAGCATAGAGAGTCTGCTAACATATGCAATAACGGTGTGATACTCCAGCTGCACAGAAAAGGAGAAGAAGAGGCTGAAGAGGGTTGTTGGGAAAGCAATAAAAAAATCATCGACCGCACGTTGCCTTCTCTGCTCGAAATCTACCATACCCGCTGCCTAAATAAAGCTCATAACATTGCAAAAGGCAGATTCCACCCCAAACACCACCTCTTGGACCTGTTGCCCTCTGGGAGACCATGCAGATCAATAAGAGCAAAAATAAGCAGACTAAGAGACCACCCAAGAGCTGTCTCTGCCCTAAACACTAGGACAGTCATTTTCTCTCCTAGCACCATATTTTTTAATGTTTTACATATATTATATTTTTAACATATTTTATTGCTTTCATATTTTATAATAATGGATTTAGATTTATCTTTCCCAGATGCTTAAAGCGCTTACATTGTGTATCTGTTATTCATTCACACCTCATTCATCCTTGGTGATGGTAAGCTACTACTGTCGCCACAGCTGCCCTGGGGCAGACAGACATTAAATGACAGTGAAGCTTTTCTGATTCTAGCATAATGGCGCATACACACCAAACGCGATTCATTCAAGTACCCCGCCCCTTTTTCACCGTGCAGTGAATCTGCTGCTCGCCGCTTGTCAAATAAGGTGTTCCTGATGCCGCGGCCGCATGTGGGAGGAGCTACCAGCTCTGTCTGTGGATATCCCACTTAGAATGAATGGAAGACGCATATGATGTTAAAGAATAAAGGTTTATTTATTGAGAAGAGTTCTAAAAAAACATCAGTAATCATGTCTCCTTGTTTGAGTTATGAATATTATTAAAATATTTTCCCGGTACAGGGGGCTGCGTCTGTATGACAGCTGCTTCTGCAATGTTTGTGTGTCTCTGTGGTTCAGCTTGAAGGTTCTCTGTTGCGTATTAATCCGAGGGGGGGAAATAAAGTTAGGATACCGTTTTTTGTTTTTTAAATCTTTAGATGAGACGGAGCTGGCAACCTCCGCAGCACCTCGCTGTCTGCCAGCATATAGAGCGAATGAGCTTTAGGAGGGATTTAAACTACTACATTCAAAGTTGTTTATAACATTTTCTTGAACTAATTTTTATAAAAATTTGAAGGAGCATTTCTTGGCTTCCCTATAAGTTTGATTTATCCAAGACTACACCAAAAATGGGTCATTTGTGCCAACATTTCAGTTAAGGATCCCATACTGTCCAGTGGCGGGCCGTGCATTTCACACCTAGGCCTTCAGTAGTGCTCCATCTGAATCAACCCAACCCTCATTAACTATTTTATGGCTATAAAACTTCTACTGCAGGTACAACTGAGACACACATAAAAAAGCATAAAAAATAACCTGATAAAATTGCAATAATATTTAGGTATATAGCAAAATTTTACTCACCAAAAATCCGGATTATTTGTACACAAAATCCATCCTTTCTATCCTCAAGAAGATTTCAATCACTCTGTCGTGCAGATTATCCGTGCGTTTTAGTTCCATCAAGAAGTCCTTTTCTATCGCCATGGAAGCTAATGCTGAAAGTCGAGCCTGCCCTGACGTATTTCTGGCATAAGTTTTAATTCGCTTTAGGGCTGAGAATGTCCGTTCAACAGAAGCAGTGGACACGGGGCTTGCTAGCTTCGGAGTTGCCCGACCCCTCTTAACAATGTCCAGCTTTTCTTGAAAAGTCCGTCTTGAAAACGGCTTTGACAGTAAGTCTGCAACCAAATCCATTTCTTCTCCTCCTTCAGCCATTGTGGATTGACAAACCAGCTATTAAATTCGATATATTTGCCTGTGCAGGTCGCTACAGATTCAGTTTATCAGGTCTTCCTGGTACACTCTCCGATTATCCAATCACAGCGCGTGAAAATCCTGACGTTTCCGTGGGCCAGCTAGCTGGCCTATCACGTGGTCTCCTCCAGATCTGATTGGTTGAAGCAACAGTTTGGTGGACCATTGTTTTATGCTACAGGGCCCGCAAAACTGATTGTGAAGGCCTTCAGGCAGATTTCTTTGACCCTAGCAACAAATGGTGCTGCAATGTGATTGGTTAATGCTTAAATAGGAAAATACACGTCTGGAAGCAGCGCAGCCAGGGAGACAGCAATGAAAGGACGAAGACAGAGCATTTGGAATTATAGAATACGTATTCACGGAAATAAATAATAATTAATATCAGTCTGTGATTCAGATATTTTTAGGCCAGCAGAGAAGGCCTTGCAGGCCCTGACGGCCCGCCACTGATACTGTCCCATCTGCAGCCAGCCTCATCAATTATTAATTTTCCTGTCCTCAGTTATCCCTCTTTAATTAAATATTCATAATCGCTCACGTTGTGTTGGACTGATCTTTGTGCAATTTAGCAAAGTTTTAGAAAAAGGATGCAATGTGAAACTTATCTGCAACTTGTCCTATTCAAGGTATACTGCGCCCCCAGGCTAACACAAACACTTTCTCCCCAAAGTTAGTGGTAATCAGCTAGCTTCCCAAGCCCCTCACCCCCGATTCGTGTGCTGTTGTACAGGTGCCCGCTGTCTGTGTTGTGAGTCAGTGTATCGATGGCAAAGGTATCGGAGAATGGTGCAAGCAGACGGGGGATATTGGGAAGACGGGAGGAGAACGACAGAAATTGGGAGAACTGGTTTGAACGTGAATTGTTGAGCAATGGCAGAAAGGTACGCCGGAAAGGGATTTTTGATACAGAGATAAATGATGCTTCAAAGACAAAAGAAACATTCACAGCTATAAATCAAAACAGTGTTCCCATCCTTTCAATAAAACCTGAAATGTTCAGCTGGTGCTGTCTGCATTTTCTGACAGAATTTCACTGCAAAATGAGTCTATTAGCCATCACTATTCTGTCTGTGCCAAATTTTGGGTCCAAACACCCAGGCAGCATTGTATGTACATCAATAAAAAAAAATGGATGTTTATTTTCGTGGGTGAAGAGGACAGCTCTAGGTTGACGACATGAAATGGGCGGCACCCTTAAGGAGCGAAGGGCGGTGCCTCAGAGATTGAGTCTTTTTTACCTCCGGGTATGAAAAGAGTTCACCAAAATAACTCATATTTTATTAAACACTTCTTTTTTAGTATTCCAACAGTAATATATGATCATATATATGAATATAATTTTATCTGAAAGACCTAAGAAAAGAGAACTGGCCCCCTCCCACTAGTGTTCTAAATAAGAAGTTCCTGTTGGGCCCTGGAAGCTAATATCCCATTTACTTCTATTGATAAACAAACTGTCATCAACTTCCCTTTCCCTGGAGATTTCCTCCAGCGCCTTCGGGGATACTTTGAGGCATATTCCCAGGTCAACTGAGAGACGTAGACTCTCTAGCGTGTTCAGATACCCAAGCCCCCTTAATTGTCTCCTCTCGATGTGGAGGAGCAGCAGCTCTACTCAGAGCTCTAAGGTTGTTTGGGGTACAAAGAGCCTTCCTTAGGGTTGTTTAGTCTTTGTATGACCGGAGCAGGGGCTTGGTTTACGTAGCAGACAGTTAGTCGGACCTGTTCCTGGTGAATGTTAGACTCCAGCAGGGCTGCCCTCTATCACAAGTTCTGTTCACAATCTTTATAGAGAGAATCTCTAGGTGCAGCCAGGGGCCGTAGGACCTCTGGCTTTTGGGACCACAGGATTCCATATCTGCTTTTTGCAGATTATATTGTCCCCATTGAGCCAGGACTTCCAGCATGCATTGGGGCAGTTTGTGGCTGAGCAATGGCTCACGCTCCAATTCTCCTGGCCTGACTGGTCTCAGTCATTATATTTGTAATAACTACCATTCTTGCTCTGACACATTTTTTAACATATTCTTGATAATACTATTGTTTTCATTATATTTTTTTTTTCTGTAGTGAAGTTATTCAAGTTGTAAACTCACCAATTAGATGCTTGTATAAAAGTATGTTGTCTCTTGTTTTCAAGTGGTTGGGGTGTGCACTTTCAACAAGCTCACTCCTGATTGGTGAGAGTGGTTGCAATTGAAACATTGACTTTGACAGTCTCTGACCAATCACTGCTTACTGAGAATTTCTGGTTCCAACATGGCGATTCCCGTACTGCAAAAAAATGGTGACTGAATTAACTTAATTTTTAATAGAGCCAGGTGGGTCCATGTGCTGCAGGTTTATTAGTTCAGGCAGGAAGACAGGAACCAAACACAGCCCAGAAACTAAATGAGAGTCAGACAGGCAGAGGTTTATCATGAGCATTGGAGCATCAAAGAAGAGGCCAGAGGTGTCATGCCGGGTTCACACCGCATGCGGAACCGCCGCAAAGCAGAGTCTTTTGGCTGGCCCGGAAAAGCCTATGTTCCCCCTAGAGGAGTGGAGGAAGTGGCCGGGGAGAGTGAAGTCTGGGCATCTTTGCTTGGAGTGCTGCGCCCGCGACCTGGTCCCAGATAAGCAGAAGAAGATAGACGGACAACTATGTGTATGGACTTCTTATTATTGTCTTAGAGGACTTTTGCATCTCTGGAGGATTTCTGAAGTCATGAAACACTTAAGTGTGTGTTTTCTCACAAATCAGACCTTTAAAACTTAACTTTTTGTATTGCAGTGTCCTTATCTGTTGTTTCTTAGTCACAACTGCCTGTATGGATGGATGTCACGAAAAATGGGAAAACCTATACGGAGCACACATGTGGCCTGCATGAAATTTTAACCCGTAGAAGGAAATTTTTCATGCTCATTTGTTCTGTTGTGGGTGACAGGTTGTAGGTCTTTAATTTACCTGCGGGCACGTCCCAAAAGGATTAATAAAGCTGTCTATCTATCTAGCCAACACTTAAATAACTCGTAAGGGTAAATATTCAATCCAATCAGCACAAATCAAGTGGAATAAAGCTTGGCCTCTTATTAGCTTTCTCTGAAAGTTATTATTCTTGTCTGTGATCTAAGGACAACCATTGACTGACCGTATGGAGATTGATCCTGTAATGTATGTCAAATGGTGAGGAAGGCAGATTTACTCATGCAAAATTCAGTCAGCAATAATCTGTCTTGGTAAATAATGCAAGATTCTTTGTGATGAAGAGAGGTTTAAGACAGAGGCATAAACAATGCTGAAATACCCATCCTTATCCTGACATTAAGCTGTCTTTTTCTTAAGAAAGTCGACATCTACTCTCAGGAGGCGCAATGGATGTAGTTCTGTCACTTCCAAACAGCACTTGTATTTAAAGGTAGTTTAAAAGCTGTAATTTTCTTCTGATTTTGTTGAGCAGTAATCACGCCCACACCAGATCACCCGCTGATTTAGAAACATGTAAAAGCTCCTCTTTATTCCTAAGTAGCTTGTTTCCATTAGGAACTAAAGCCGGACATAGAATATGTTGATACAAAGCTTGTTTTCTAAGTATGTACAGCAGATGTTGTGTTCTTGCTCAATCTGTGGCCAGCTTTGGAAAATGGTTTGGGTTAGAAAAATACAACAGTTTCATTTCTTGACATAATCCACAATCTGTTTTAAACTGTCACCAAAATTGAATTTTTCTGAACTGATGGAGCAGATTTCACAGTAAGGAAGGTTGCATTGTGAGTCTGGCACAGTATGATGTAATGTCGCAAGCTCTGACCTCATCTGTGTGGTTGACTTATCTGGCTTTGCATGGACAAAAAGAGCCAATGTTTGTGCATGCACATTTCTGCTTTTGTTACATTTATCAGGGTGTGTGTATTTATACTGAGTATATATTTATATATATAGTTTCTTGTGAATACATAGCCATAGTTGTGAAGTCCAACACACTTCCTGTGTACTTCTTGTGAGGATATACACAACTTTACAGATGGACTGAGCCAGCTACATGTTTTCCAACTAACCTGATTCTTTGCCAAAACATACCGGATCCAGATAATCAACAGCAAGTAGGACATGGTTTCTGAAAAACCAGCAGAATGTCGGCCCTCGAGGTCTGGCATCCAACACCTCTGCTTCAGAGTGTCCTAGGTCTCTAGGAGGACTCCTTCCTGTGAGGCATACCCACAGGAATATCTCCCCAGAAGACATTTGAGAGAAAAGACGGGACCACCTCAACTGACCTCTTTCCATTTGGAGGAGCAGCGGTTCTACTCTGTACTCCTTCCACTCTACGGACGTTATCTCTAAAGCTACTCACATACCAGGCATACAATATGCTTTCATGAATGTGCTGAATAGATATTATTGAATGTGAGGTTACCCCATGGTGTTCACACTGCACAAGTGTTTCATACTGCTGTGCTGCAACTGCTGCACCTTTTCTTCCATCTACGTAGCAGAGCAGCAGGCTGGGGTTTAGGTTGTGTGGTGCTGGTTTTGTTTTGGTCACTTTTACCCCTTTTGTCCTCAGCTGCTGGGTTTTGTTGTGTTAATTTGGAGTTGGATCTTAGTTCTGATTTGTGGACATTATTTATTTGTTTTTTATCAGGTTGATTTTGGTTTGGCAGCCCTTAGCAGGGAGTGCTGACTCAGACAGTCAACATGGCTGGGTCAGCAGTTTCCCTGACTTATTTTATTTTTAACCAAGGTTTCAACTTTGTTTTGGTTTGTCTTTTTTATTTTATTTTTTTTAACCAGCACACTAAATATTTCATTGTTGTTCCATTTCAGGAAACAGGGTTTTGTTTATGTAATATATATATATATATATATATATATACATATATATTTTTTAATCACTGTCCAATTTTCGCTACCGCCCTGCCTCCCTGCGTTTCTGGTGTGAACACCATGGATCGCAGGCTAATTGAACGTTTAAGAATCGGTATTTAACAGGTCTCATGCCCAGTGTGTCTGTAGCTTTTCGCCATCCATCCTCTACCCCAAGTGAAAGCTGATTGGATAACTACAGGACGACTTACTGCTCTATAGAAAAGCACATTTAATGCTGTTTTTTTTTTGAGAGAGAGAAAGAGAGAGAGAGAGAGAGTGAGTCACAAAAAGTGAGAAATCACTGTTACGTCTCCAATTTGGAACAAGCTATGCTGACTGGCCCCAGACACTCTTCCTCTGAGTATTTTACAGCTTCATTCTGTGTTTTTATATGTTTTCATAAAGAGTTTGCAGATTGTGGAGTGCAGATATATATATATATATATATAAACCTCCAAACTCCTGTAACCTCCTAACTGGAGCTCCCAGTCTTCTGGTAGAGGACCCGTGTATATATATATATATATATATATATATATATATATATATATATATATATATATATATATAAAACAATGAACAATACAAGCTTGTGCTGTTTGTAGCCCATTGGGCTAATTACAGTTGTGACATGCAGTGTAGCTGTTTTACAAAGTAAGCCACATGAGACAAAGAAAAGTGTATTCTAGCTTGATTGTGGGGATAAAGTTGAATGGCTGGCATGTCTCCCCTGCTGATCCTGTGTGGCCTCCAGCATGTTGCAAAGCTACTGTGTCCCAAATACATGCAGTAGGTCAGCTTAACATATTTATTTCTGCTTGCAAATATTTAGTTGTCTTGGACAATAAATCTGGAATAAAATGAATATGGGTTTGACCCCCCCCACACACACACACACACAAATGCATAAGCAATAGTTCAAGTTTTTTGCTTTTTTTAAAAAAAAAAAATATAGGAATGTATTTAGGTCTCTAATTTGTGAATGTGGTTTCCACTACACTGATCTGTTTGTGTAATTATTATTTAAGAAATAAAACAAGTAGAATAACATGATTTGGATAAAAAAGGAGGGACTTTTTTTATTAATAGTTGCTTGGAAATCCAATAAAAACCCAAGATTCTCTGGAAGCTCCGTTTCAGAAGGTAAACAGAAATGACAGCGACTCCGTGAGGCAACGCGGGAGGAGAGCGCGGGTGGAGCTGGAGAGACGTTGCGCGCACAGCTCGGGTTTGTCACAGAGGAGCAGCGGAGTAACTGATCCCAGATGCAGCCGTGAAAGACCGAGAGCTATTCCGGTATCCCTGTGGGTTGCCCACGTGACTCCCCAGGGAGCGTTTGGTTTGGGGACCACGTCAGGCGGGAGGGACAGCGCGCAACGTTGCGCGCAACTGAGTTGGAAAGCAGCGCCCAGAAGAGGGAGACGCGCTCTCGCTCCTCCGGCGGCTCTTCATCCAGATGTGTTTTGGGGCGTTGACTCTCGCGTCTCACCCACTCTGATGATCAGACGGAGCTTTGTCCAAACTTTACGTCCAGGATCTGCGATCTTCTCCAGCTGTTCATCCACGAGTGCCCATCCAGAGCCGTCACGGGGAGCGGAGGTAAGCTGCGCGTCTTTGTTGTGTTTATTTCCGGTGGAGCTGCCTCCGAATACGCGCTCAGGAGGATACGCGCTGACTGAAGCATCCGTCCATGCGAGGAGTGCGCATTCTGTTGTAATGACCCTCATCCATGGAGAGGGAGGGGGTGTCTTAAGAGTGTAGAATGAAAACAAGCAGCATCTCTAGCCATCTGATTCTGTTTTAATGAGCTGGACCATTTTCACACCAGAAGCATATTTTTTGAGAGTCAGGAAACTGTTTGTACCACGAGATTACTTTGACTTACTTGCAACATTTAAAGCACACCGCACTTGTTATGTGTGGTTTTGTGTAGCACTTCAGAAACCAAGGCAACCACCATGAGTGACACCTGATATAAGGACCTGGTGTCAGTGTCAATGTTGAGCATTCTCAAAGCCAAGAACAGCTCTTGGACTGTGACATGCACAACAAATTAGTTCTCAATTAAAACACAATATAACAACTGTTTTTTTTTTTGAGTATAAGTGCCGTTTTGTTTCTTTTTTGCAAGGTTTGGCAGGAGGTGCGACCTTTCCTTCAGTGCGACTTATTTATGATTTTTTTTATTCTTTATTTGCTCCCCCCCATTGCTGCAACTAAGGCCCAATCTCAGTTTTTTCCTTCTCCCTCCATTTGAAGGGGCATTTTAAGTGCAAGTGTGGAAATGTATTTTTTAATTTCACCCTCCAAGCGGAGGGATACAAAGTCCACTGTCGTGAGGGTAAACTGCGCCTTTCTTCACGAGGGTGTCCTCTGAGGCACAATAGTTTACATTTAAGTGTAAGTTATGACTTTTTGTTGTAGCATGACCTTTTTAAACTTATAAAACCACTGTTATGTATATTCAAGCTCTGGAAGCTCCACGCTAATGCTTTTTAACGCTGTTTTTCCTAACTCTCCGTTTGGAGGGCTAAATGAACGGGAAGGGAGAAAGGAAGAATTCAGTTTGGGCCTAATCCTCTGAAAAATACGTTGTTAGTTCAGAAACCCGAAGAGAATGCAATGTTTTTGCTTTCCCTACGTGTTATAGTGGTATTAAGGAGAAAGTAGCACAGCGACAGGGTGTAAAATATCAATGGGCAGCGACTGATCAATAATGTATGAGTCAAAACAATGCAGGGCAGGGAAAGAGGGGTCAACTGTCAGGAAGTGCTGCTTGTCCCTTTTTTCACCCATTGATTCAATAGAAACCAATGCATTAATGACACAATAAAACCCACAAGCCGTGTGTGTTGCTGGAGAATTCAGCGCCACATTTGATGAAGTGGGGTTTCACAGTCTTTTAAAGTGATTTATGGTCCCCTGCACTCTTCTCTTGCTCTGTGGTTAATGCACGATCAAAGTGGCTAATGAGACGGGTCTCAGTGCGCGGGGGCTCGCCATCCAGATGCAGCCGAGCTAAGTCGTGAGAGAACAGCTGACACCCTCATTCATCATGGCTCTGCAGGACTGCTCTCCCCAATCTATCCACGGCTGCCTTTTCCCCTCCCTCCCGTATGCTCTCGGTTGGTAATTATTATGATGTTTTAATGATGACAACAGCAGTCATTTTTTTCTGTGACGGGGACAGAGGCGTCTGTCGGTTGACATGCTGGAAGAATCTTGCAGCTGCAGAGGATTCCAAGAATAGAACTGAAAGGTACCTGTTTGACTGTGTGTGTCTTAGCTGACATTCCTCACATGGAAACAAAAAGATTTTTTTTTTCTAAAGAAATAAAATCTTTAAAAATACTGCAGTTTTCAAACTAAAACTTGCAAAAGCCAAAAAAGTTTAATAAAGAAGAAAAAAGTACATATAGCTCACACTTTTGGGAGAGATTTATTTAACAAAATGACATTCAGCTTCACCGTTTTAAGCTAGTAACTTTAGCATCTTCAGCTATCAGCATTATCATCTTCAGCAGCCAAATTCAACTTACAGCATTCACACTAGCATTATCGCAGGTAATGCTATATATTTAGTTCATAATTAAGTTACGGTTTTAAAGTTTTAAAAATGTAGTTTTAAAGTGTTCACTAAATGTCTATTCTGTTCGGCCCGCGACCTAAGGCGTGTTTTGGATTTTGGCTCCTTGTGTGATTGCATTTGACACCCCTCCTTTAAAGTGTCTTAAGGTTGTGTGGGGGTGGTTGTGTGCCCTGCGACAGTCCGGAGGCGTGTCCAGGGTGTACCCCGCCCAACAGGGACAGGCTCCAGCAGCCCTGAGACCCCCAAAGGCCAAGAAACTGGATAGGTAGAACTTGTGTTTTTAAAACTCTTATATCAGAACTAATACCCAGAATCCATACTATCATAAAATAGCTAAAACTTACAAATATGCTATGATGACATTTTTAAAATGCTTTCAGTTAAGTTTTTATTTTTTTGATCAATATCATATTTTTGTGTCTTGATTGCTGCATCAAATGCTACGCTTGGTTTGAGTCGATTTGGAATATTTATGTGTAAAACTGTTGGAAAAACAGAAGTGAAACATCTCTTAGCATTTTGAAGGGTCACCGGAAGATTTGTTGATACAGTGACCTTAAAGTCCCACTCTGAGGATCTTTTAAGTTATTTTAAAAACTGTCCTAGTGGCCTTTTTCATGATTATTAGTTTTGGGACAAAATTCTTTGTAGGTCATAGTTTCTGCAGAGTGGCAGGAATTCATTAAAAATTTGCATCTGAGTTGTTGGCAGAGCACTACCAGTGCATCAAAAATGGCGAACAATATTGGAGCAGAGCAGAGAAGGGAGCTTGTGCTTTTTTTAAACAGCATTTTTGCATAAAGAAATACCTAGAAATGCAATTTTGAGCCTAATTTACTTAATATATGTCTCAAAAGGTAAATATAAGTTATTTTGCAATTAAAATGTCAGCTGATTTTTAAGAATTATGTCTTTTTTATTTAGAAGAACAGAAAATAAATGCTGGTTTAAATTGCTTTTGTGACCTAAATAAAAAAAAAGAAAGTCTGGATAGTTTGAATGTGCTTAAAAGCTTGATTAAAAATATCCTGTTTCTAGATCCACCTGGACAAAAAAACTAATATATATTTGGTCTTTTTTGAATGAAAACTTTCTATGCTTCCGATAATCCTGTAACCTATTTGATACATATTAATATCAAACAATAACAGTTTATGTTGGAACAGAATAGTGTTAAATCTTTCAAACACAAGGCACAACGATGAACTGTTAGAAGGCTTTGAAAGAAGAAGGTTTTTATCTCAGTTTTCACACTCATGTGATCCCAAATAAAACAGTGAAATCTTCATGCCAATTTTTTTTTTTTTTGCTGAGGTTGGTTTAGCCTTTTAAGCTTTGGAACAGAGAGCTTTTGATCTGTCTGAAGAGCACCTTCTTTCATCACATTGCTCCTCGACATCCATCTCATAAACAGCCTATTGTGCCAACTGGAACCCAGATTAAACATTATCCTGTTAACTTCACAATTGCTGTTTTATGCCGTTTCTTTTCTTTCAGAAAAAAGGATGTCAGTTAAATTTCCTGCAGGGCATTTTTATGGTTTTTTGATGACGCAAAACCTAAAGGATAACGAAGCCAATTTCATTTCTGATTGGGTGAATCCAAAGCTGGGTCTCCTCTTTCTGTGCTGTTTTTTTCTTCTTTTTTTACATACTCGCGCATGAACCCTGCTTGCTTTTGTGGACCCCTGTGTGAGTGTGGGTGTGTGGTGCTTTTCTTATCCAAAAGACTGACAGTGTGGCAGGTCGGCCTCTGAAAGAAAAAAGATGTAGCAGCAATTGAGCTGAGCTGGAAACCATGTCTTTTTCAACGGAGAGGCTGCAGAAAAACACCCATCTGCTCAACACACAGCTCATTCAGAGTACACAGTTCAATTAAAAGGGACTTTTAGTTCAAGCTGTTTTGGGCGGACATCTCACAGCTGCAAAACTAGAGGAAGTGCTTTTACAAACTACAAAAACAGCCCTCAGAAAGAAGTCGAGAATTCTTTAAAGAATATTTTCTTTTAAGAACCCCTCTGATGACAACAGCGTTTTTGGTGTTTTTAACCTGTTCTTGTGACCTTTTTCTCATGATGGAGGCCATATATAGCATTTTGCACAATTTTTTTCATTTAAGTCATTGAGAATCCAGAGCAAAGACCACTGTGAACGCTTTTACAAAAGATTAAAAGCTGATTGGAGTGAGACTTGAAATAGGCAAAAAATCTGCCGATCAGGTAAGAAAAATGTCTTACCAAGAATTCCTATTTTTAGAAAAAAAAATCGCTATTTTCTTAAACTAAGATTATTTTGCCATTGAAAACTTTCTTATGTCTATTTTTCTTGCAAGACAGAAAATAAGACAATTTTCCTGAAACACTGCCTTTTTATTTTCTTACAATTCAGTTTTTAGTAGAATATCACAATTAAAAATGATAAATTCTCACAACTAAGTTTATTTTTCTATTTTTTTCTATATTTTTCTATATCTGAAATGCTTTGAATATGACAGAGGAAATAAGGATGCAACTAGGAAAAAGTGCACAACACTGTCATTCCTCTGCCTTTGAGTTCTATCTGTGACAACGTCTCCAACTATCACATCCAGCTGAGTTCAGCAGTGTCTGCCACTGCTGTGCTGACAGGAGCGTCTGACAGACAGTTCATCATTTGATGACCACAGAGGTGAGGGGGCGGCCTCTCCTCTGCCACATTATGCCATCGAAATAGAAGATATGATGAGAAGTAGCGGTCCTGATATCTGGAGCTTTCTGTGCTCCGGGCTGAAAGCTTGACAGAGCAGTCTGTTTATGTGCAATAGTAGTCATTGATGTGGGCAGTTTGAACTGCGGGAGGCAGCTGCTTGAAATTCTTTAAAGCCTGAACTTTGAGGATGCATGAAAACGATCAGCCCAGGAGCAAAGCGCAAGATCAAGCTATCTCGTGGGGTGGTTGTCTAATTAATCCTCCCTTAGGGAGACGGCTGTGTCCTCCACGTCCTTCATACACATTCGCTCTCAAGCATGCATGCAGGCACAACCTGCCTTCATTGGAGGATCCGGAACACCCACGCGTGCAGGCATGGTCGGCTAACCAGAATGTCTAAAAAGCACAATGTAAATCATATGGTGAGTGCTTTTATTTAATCATTCCAGCTGCTGGGTTGATGACATTGACTGTAAGAGAACTAGAGTGAGTGTGACGTCATTCAAAGAAAACGGCTTACCTCTGATCAACCAACAGGAAGTCAATTCAGTATCAATTTTTGTGACGTTGCCAATTTGAAGCCAGAAATCATTGGTAAGCAGTGATTGGTCCGAATCGGTGTGAGTTTCTATGGCAACCACTCTTACCAATCAGGAGTGAGCATGAAAGAAGAAGAATCTGTCAATCAAATGTTTGATGTGAAACCACCTACCTTTTTTGAGGCATCTGATTGGTCAGTTTATAACTTGAATAACTTGTACTACGGGAAAAAGTATCATGTAAAAAAGGAATTAGAAGAACATGTTAAAAAAAAAAGAGCAGAGCAAGGATGGTTATTCTGACAAATATATAACTCAGTAATAGATGTTTATTTCTCTAAAGAAGTTTATGGGATTTTTGCGTCTTTACAAGCCTTATTTACAAGCTGCCAGTAGTACTTTTTATGGTTGGTACTGCACGTTTCTGGGTTGTAATTGGGCAGGGGGGTATGGGTGTGTGTGTGTGTAGTGGAGTGGCAGTACAACCACTGATTGAGCCGATTTTGAAAGGTACGCTCCAAGTTTTTGGATAAGTTTTATTGTGACTAACGTGTAACAGTGTATGACTGTTTTTTTGTTAAATATGTTATTTAGGAGTTAGAATAGTCACAGTAACATTTTTAATGGTATAGTTGTTGCAAACAATGTCAGGAGTTACAGGTATTGTGAGTGTGCTAACACGGCTAATGCTGCTAATGTGGCTAACGTGTAGCATGTCACAAACAAGTTCTAGAGTCCCTGTGAACACAGTAAATAGAATCTAAATAACTGACATATTTATCTCTGAAGCTTTTGTTCCTCCCAATGCGTAACCTATGACTTAATGTTGAAAATAGACCATTCATTGATGGTGGGCCTCATAATCTGGTATGAATGATACGCTAATTTTTGAGCCAACTTTGACTCTAAATTCTGGAGTTCAATGTTTGTGACTCTTTTGTAATTTGATTTCTTTTTTAGTTTATTTTATACAATTTAATGGTCAGCTACCCATTTAAGCATAAGAATATGCTGTTGATTTGTCCTGTACTATATGTCAGCAGTTGTCAGATCGTGTGTTTAATAACGTAATATAGCTTTGGATTGATGACATAGTTGCTTGAAGGAGGACTAAAGTGAAAACGACAGCAGCCTTTCCTCGGCTGTCACAGCTTGTTACTTGAAGACACTTTCGGGCGTGAAAGGGTTGTAGGGATCTGCATTGTAATTTAATTCCTTGGGGGATGTTATCTGCATTCATCGCCCCTGTCTTGTTGACCTTTGCTCCTGTGCTACAAAAATGTAAAAGATTTCCATTTTCAAACCATAAATGACCGTTTCTCCACCATCTGGTTTCTTTTTTTCCTCCTTTACTTTTCAGTCCTTTCTCTTATCCCTTAAGTTTGATTTGAAGCTCACAAATACACATGAACACATCACTCCATCAAACAGGATCTAAATCTTTTTCTTTGTAGTTTCTAATCATCTCCCTGACATGACCCGTCCTAAATACACTGAGTGGTCTGAATACAGCGAGAACATTTACACTTGACAGCTATCCTCCTCATCGCTCTGTTATCTGGGTTTATTTTGTCGTCTTGATAGCATGTAATTAAATTTAAGTAAATGTTTAGAGGGACTGCAATTTCACAATCATGTTCATCGCTTTGTAATTTAGGCTGCTCGTTAGGAGATATAATCATGCTCTGCTTGTGTAATTGGGTCATCTGCATCCAAAACCAGTGAGATGTTTCTTATCGCGTCCAAGCACAGACAGCCGCTGGAGTATTTGGTTTTAATGGGATATCAATGAACATGGTCTCGTTAAAATGTTTCACTGTAGTGTGAACTATTTATGAATTATATATAACTCTTTTTTTTAAGGTATGAACTACTTTCTCTAGTTACTTGAAAATAAGCTTTACAGTAATAAATACATTGGGTTCAGAAGTTCCTGTTGCTGTTCTAACCATGCAAGATCAAGAGACTTGAAACCATCATCCTCAAATGCCATAATGAGATGCATACTAATTATAAAATAAATGTGTCCATAAATCGGTGCTATGAGGTCTAATAATATGTATAATTCTAGTTATTTGAATGGGCTATATGCATGACCTACTTCCATATTTGGTATATGACTGCTCAGTCATTTCCGGTTGGGGCAGTAGACCACTGTTTACATGGAAATAGTGGAGTATTTGGAGTTTAAAATATGTAGTTTGAAGCTACCAAGAGTCACTATAAGTATTGTTTGTTTCTCTAGCAAAATACTCCAAAATAAAAATGCAAAAAGGATTTAAATTGTATTTTTCGTTCAACATAGCAAACTTTAAAGGTAACTTACTAAGGCTGATTTTATTCAGACGTGTTTACGTGCGACCAGCTAAAAAACAGATGGAAATTCTTGTTGGGGTTAAGTAATAGGTGCAGCTAAGATGCAGATTGCTGCATTGTTTTATGTATTTTAAGTACATCCAAAGCTAAATGCTGTTACTAGTCGCATGTATTTAATGAAGTCCTGTTAGCTGTCATGCAGTTAAAGCATGGAGCGCATCATCAACACAGCCGCAATCGGGAACCATTTGGTTTACCTAATCCTCACTTTTCCTTCAGGTCCGTGCAGCCAAGAAAAAAAAAGTTCATCACTGGCTGCAGCATTTAGAAAACTACATGTGAATACCTTTGTCACTTTTCATTTGGGCTGATGCTAACTAGCATGAAAGACACGTCTAATTATCACTGTCTTTATCTTTATGACCTGTTAGTTGTGTTTTAATTTCTCTACAGCAGAGTGTTAATACATTTTGTAAATGTAGTTTTCAGTGTCAGGTAGAAACATTCCGAGATATGATTCCCTTTCTTAAAAAGGCCCCAACACAGGTGAAGTGACCGCTAGCGCACACTGGTACTGCTCAATGACGAAGGCAGGGAAACCTCATCATCAGCTGAGAGTAGGATCAGTATTCTGAAAGTCACTTCAAAGTTTAGTTAAATGCTCAAAGTTTTGTAGGGAAGTTTTAAATTTTCTAACATCACTGCATTTCATCCCAAGAAGTAATATGATCACACAGTGCATGGTAGTGTTTTGTAAGTACTGGGTGTTTGGTGTTTCTGGAAGGCAAACTTCGATTTTTTTGGTAGGCTTTTGTGTGTAAACATAACAAACTAACATAAAATGTAAGAAATAACGAAAATGAAACAATACCAGGTACAGTACACGAAGATTTGCTACGTCAATGCATACAGTGAGCTACAACCAGAAGTAAACAAACAGTCTTATTTTAAACTGGAAATACGTCACACTTTTGCATGCGTAGAATCCATTGTGATTTCTATTTCCGGTCAATAAAAACCTCTAGGCTTCGAGGTTGAGGCACCAATCCCATGTAAACTGAGTTGAGCATGCTTTTAGCATACTGAGTGTCTGATAATTATGTAATACTTTAAATAAAATGTTAATTGTAGACATTTTTAATTACAGCCACCAAGGCCAAGTGGGCCCTATATGGTTTAAAATTGGGCAAAAAATGTGGGCCCCAATTTGGGTTTGTCCATAGTTTCCATGGTGGCCTCATCTGTGTTTTCCTTAAGGGTGCTGGTCTCTGGCCAGTGTAGCTCGCTAGCACGCTACGCTGGCAACTGGCTAGTGTAGCCCACAGACTGCCCACTGTGGTTCCAGCTGCTTTGAGATCATCAACTAACTCCTTCCATATTGTTTAAGGTCAATTTCTCACTGTTCTCATGATCATGGAAACTCCACCAGGTGAGATCTTGTTTGGAACTCTTAATGGTTATTGATATGCAATACAAATAAAAAAAAATATGCATTCATTAAGTCAATTTCTTGATTTTCTTTGTGATTTTCCATAGCTCATTTTCAAATGAATATAATATTAAGATGACAGACTGTTCATTTCTCTTTAGATGGGCAAACAGGTAAAATACTTATTCCTACCACTGTACTGTCAGAGACTTTCTAACAAAGATTAGATCAAAGCTGTTTTGTGACATTCTTTGCTATTCAAGAACACATCATACACTCCTGCAGTTCCTCTACAAAAAAAAAGCTTTGAACAAAGGATCTCCCTTTGACATTTTTGTACTTAAACAGATGTTTTAGTGAAGTCGGCATGTTGTACATTTGCGTGATGCTTTTCAACATCAATCTTCTCAGCATCAACATTTCTCCCTGTTGAGTGAAAAACAGCCACAGGGAATTCCCCCAGGCAGCATTTCAGGAGGGAGAACGCTGGAAGAGTTTGTTTTTAAGACTGTTTAAACCTTTTTTTTTAAGCTTTTGTAAACCCAAAATATTTTTTAGCTAAAAAAAAAGACGTCCACCCCAATGTGGCATCCAGGCCAGGTCTCTGATGCTTCATAAGACTATTTTTTATGGTTTAAGTCACGATTTTTTACACCACGAGAGACAAGTAGAACTTGGTATTTATTTAATACTTAGTGTGGTTTAAAATCATTATTACTATTATTATTTTTTGTCATCTCATAATAAAAGAATTAAAGGTCTTTCGGGTAGTCATTCTAAAACTAAAGGGCTCTTATTTTGGCAGTCCATTAAACTTCCTGTTGAAACAGAAGTATTGAAGTAGAGAAAGCTGGCACGATTAAGAAAGATTCAAACTTTATTAATAGAGGTCGTTCAAGAAAAAAAAAACTTTTTAAAGGTTTACCTTAATAAAAAATGCAATTTTTAAAAGCATTAACAGTTTTGTCCTTTTTTGTTTTTCTTTTTTGTGGCCATCATTTTCTCCTTGAAGATCTGGAAAGGAAAATAATTTCAGCTATAAAAAAAAAAAAAAAATAGCTGTACCAAACCTGTTTATGACACTGATACTAAAACAATCCTGAACATTTATTACTGTCATCTTTTAGAAGTTGAAATCTAAATCAACAATTTTTTATGAAATTCATAAATCTGTGAATATTCATAAAATGGAAACAGCTGTTGTGTAAAAAGATAAACGCTGCAAACTCATGAGACATCTCAAAGCTCTGTTCCACCTGTTCATCTCTATTTTAATGGTGTCTGAACTGAAGCAGCAGATTCTGATTGTTATGTCGGTTTACTGCTTTTAAAGGCGAAGGGAGAAAACCTTTGCCGAGCTCCTTGCACTCCTTCACACTTAAACTTTGAAGTTTCTACTCTTACTAGGAATTGCTCATGTTTAAATATTAATTCTACAAAGAATCAAGTATTTCTCTTATATATATTGTAGGTTAAGATAAAAGAGAAGTGAAAAAAAGGAGTGTTTGAAAGGTTTTTCTCTATTTTTAAAGCCTCCAACTATTATTTACACCCAGAGATTCACACAAGTCCCTCCAGTTTTTTGTTTGTTTTTAATCAACACACACATGCCAGCTTGTTAAATTTAAATGAGAAGTGTTTTAGTGTAAGATATTTGAGAAAAACATACATTTATCCAGGTCGTTCATTGTTTTACCTGTTGGGAGCCACTCCAATGGTGTTTTTAGCTTGTTATTGTTATTTTCTTCTGATGATGGCAGAGATACTTAAGAAAATTAAAGCTTAAAATGGCATTTCTGAGTATTTCTTGTATTCAAATCGTTGTGAATCAGGAGCAGATGAAAAAACTTTGTGTGATTTAGAACATTTTTGTCATGTTTAAAATCCAACATACTGCACTTTGTTGGTCTTACCCAACATTCCCTGGTCTCTCTTCTCCTTTCCACCATTCTTTGGTGTTCTTTATTGATAATAAAATCTCCTAAACTAGAGCATGCTGATAAATGATCTCAAAACACCATCTTGATAGAGGTGATTAGCTTTGGGCGTATTTGTTTTTTTTAAAAAAAGCCTTCAACAAACATTATGGGATTCTGTCTCCTCTGCTTCCATGCTTGTTATCCTGCTCTCCACGTGTGTTTAAACTGCTGCTGTACACAAATCAGTTAAAGTGTGAAGAAAATAGGTAGAAGTGGAGCCAGGAGCAACGAAAGTGAAGATGAAAACAAACAGAAAATGCTTTTATTTCTTCAAGCTAAGTCATCTGACACTTTTGACTGAATTGCACTTCTTGCTAAAACAGTAGTTAAAGTGTAGCTGTTGTCTGTTATCAAACTTAGTTATATGGAGCACATATAGGGCAGGAATACGCTGAACCACAGTGAAGCAAAGATGTGGGCTTCAAAGAGAGGACATTTTTTTGAGTTGTTGCTGGGAAAAAGATAACAGCAGTTTCCAGAGGGTTTCCTTATCAATATCTGACTCGTGTTTCGGGCTTTCGCGTTCAAAACTCTCACCTTCACACATCACTTAGCCGATTTTTTAAAGTCTGTATTTAAGTTCTACATACAAAACATCTGGTCATTGAGCGTGCCAAGAAAGTTAAAGCAGTTGGACTTTGACCAAATAACTCGGTAATGGTAGTAATGCATAGGTAGTGCCCTTTGGAAAAATTGCCAATCAGGTAGGAGAAATTAATAATTGCGGTTGGAATAGAGCTATGAAAGAAAAAGCCTGAAGCAAGATTGAACATTTAGCACCAAACCTGTTCCAACTGTGAGTTTATGTGCTAATATCAGGTAGCGACAGTCCAGTGGGAACACCGTATGCTAACAGCGCGTCCTTGAACATGCATCACATGCTCGGTGTGTACGTAGCATTATGTATACTTTCCAATAAACTTACCACATGCAATCAGATTTTTCTTTTTAATGACGTACCTTGAGGTAGACATACAAACCACCGTTGCCCTTAACATGCAGCCATTCCTCTCTATGTCCCTCAAAAACTCACAGCACCAACCACCCATTAAGGGGTTTTGTGACTAAGAATCAAAGTTTAGTTTCATGTGCAGAAAATGAAACAATAAATAGAAAAAAGTAGATAAAAAGAAACCACAGATCATTACTCCACCCTTGTCCAGTCAAATTTAGTGTTGTGAGCATCCAGCATAAGAAAAAAAGCATAAGATTAGGTAAATAATCCAGAGTGGAGCTGATGAGAGTTCTTCTGTGCACGTCTATTGTCTTCATTCAGTTGCAACATTAATAGTTCTAGTTGAGTTGATACCAACATTACGTGACTCAATAATGAAACTCTCCCAATCTCATTTATTATATTGATCCATTTCTTGTACCACTTAATCTGAAGATTAAAAAAAATATAGACGTTTTAATTAAATATGCAATCCTTGGACACAAAAGCTTAGTTTTAGATACAAACTAAAAACAAATAATAGATTTTGCAAGTTCATTTGACTTTTTATGGCTGCATTTAGGGAAATTTCCTTAGTGATGAAGATCATTTGATTTTATGCTGTTAGTTGTTTTTTTCCCTGCTTGGGTTTGCACAGAGATTCTCTGTCTCTAAACTATCAATGCAATATTTGGATAATGATTTCTTGCATTTTTCTTATTATGTCCTTTTTTGCCTCAGACTGCAGCAGTGACAGCTCAAATTATCCTCTGGTGTTTCGACTTACACTTCCCCTCAGAAGAAGTCCCCTTTTGCTGATTTTCCCGTCCTCCTGCATGAACATTCTCTCTTCTCTGAAGTTGGTTCACAGTTTAGGTGCAAATAATTAATGACATTTTGAAAAATCCCTTTCAAGATGCTCGAGGAAACTGCACAAGTGAAAAAAGGAAGCACAGGAAATGCCTTGAAGCTTTCAGAGAGAGGGAAAGAGAGAAAAAGTAAAGCTATGATGGAGTCAATTTTAATGTTTTTGCTCAAAGTAAATCTACCAATGCTGTTTTTTTTTAACACTTTTTCTTTGAGCGTGAGTTTGACCCAGTTTAGCTTCTAGTTGGGAGGTAATAGAGCCCATAATATAAAATATTTGTACTTTTTCCTGGTGTTCATTCTTTTTTTTTTCTCTTCTTTTCCCAGTAGAAATGAAAATATGTTTCTGAGCATTTAGTCATTGTCTCAAATTTGATCCACACATTTTTAACATGGAGTTACTGTATTAGAAACAAATGATTTATCAAAACATTTTGCATCCTTTTAAAGGGGCCATACCATGAAAAATACACTTTTTGAGCTTATAAGTGTATTACACTGTTCAATCCTCACTATAAACAAAGCGATATTTTGATCCGTTCTTGCATTCCTGAGTAATCCCCTAAAAACCTACGCTCTCAACAATAGCCCCTCCCATACCCAAGAAAATGAGCGGGTCCTCCCGATCTGATGTCACAGAGTGAGAACAGCGCCTTTCAGGAAGAGTCTGCTCTGACAGCTCCACCCCCAGTCTAACACCAAGACTCAATTTCTCCATGGAGCTAGCAGTGATCAAAAAAAAAAAAAAAGACACAATAATTTAGATATTTTAGATGCAGAATACTGTATGTATTACAGTTGTGTCTTGTCTTCAACAAATACCAGCTCAAACACCTCCCACCACCACCACCTGGTCGCACGGCGAGCGTATTTGTGTTGTAAACCAATGTAGCGATGGCCTACTAAAGGCAGATATATGGTGTGTGCATCCATCTTTAAAAAAAATTTGTTGTTTAGGATGATGTCATGAAATAGGTAGCAGGAATTTTAAACTCACTGAAATAACTAATATTTCATAAATAATTAGATTTTTAGTGTTCCAAAGGTAACATATGATCGTATATATGGACATGGTTCAGTCTGAAAGGCTTGAGAAAATTATCTTATGGCCCCTTTAAAACAGCAAGTAGCCATTTAAAGAAATAAATTACAATAGATGAGTTGTTCTCATCATAAAGTTTTGAAAAACAGCAAAACGTTTCCTGCCAAAAGGGTTCTTAAGTTTTAAAGGTGGCAGCCATTGCAAAATAAATAAATTCTACTGCCTCTAGTGGAAGGATGGTGGACTACATGGCAAAAACATATTAAATATATTTATATCAATCTGATACAGTTCACATATTGTAAAATTCATTTGTGAAATGATGAGATTTTTAATAGCATACAATGTTGCATGGTTTCTCAAACGGAGAAGCTCTAGCAAAATTGTTCTGATCATTAACATAGTCAACATTGTTCTGCTTCTCCTGGAGGGCGTTTCAGTTTAGTCACTAGGTGGAGTTCACGCTCTAGCAGAACACTTTTTTGCAGAAGAAAAAGCAAAGAATGAGCAAAAAATGCTGCTTTAGACCACAAATGGTTACTTTAAAAACATTTCCTTAAAAGAGTTTCTCATTCTAAGAAGGAGAGGACCACGAACCCTCACACACATGCCAAACAGCTGGTCTGACAGAAAGTTCTGGTGGCCAGCTACACATACATGCATGCTTACTAGATTGGTCTCTATTTTTATGGATCGATTATTGATCTATTCAGCTTAGATTGATCCAAATCGATTAATTGATTTTATCAATCCAGCCCTAGTTTCAAATATAATACACTTCTAGGGTTATATAGTTAAAACCTAAAAAATGCATTTTTCTAAGACGTTTTGTCATTTGTGTATATGTGTGAAAGGATGGATGTTCATGCGTGTGCAGATGATCCTTTATAGTGACAATTATTTGGTATGGTATATGGTAAAAAATCAGCACAGATGAGTTTGTCTATGATAGTCAGTGAGAGTCTGTGAATTAAAAAAATGATCATCTTTCAAATGAGAAACAAATAATCATTTAAGAAACTGTTGTTTGTCTGAAAGACTGAACTGATGTTAGAGTCTTGCTGTGCAATATTAAACAAAGTTAGATAATAAAAACAATGTTTGGGATTAGCCAGTTGTCTTAAATGTTCCTCTTTGGGTTATGTTACCCACCTGGAGCAGGGAAACCACAGTCACTGGATCCCAAGTTTCATGACGTTTCCTCCCTCGAGTGAGAGCCCAGAAAACGATCCTCCTTACAAATCCGAGTTCAGCATCAACTAATCTTGTAGCTTACTTGCAGAAGTATTTAGTTTGTGAGAAATGTGTGCAGTTTAAAATTCATTTAGGAGCTCATGAAAAGATGAGTGATAGAGCTGGGGGGAAGGAGGGGGATGAAATGAGAACAATGCTCACAAAAGTACTCAGTAAAGGAAAAAAACACAACATGCTGCTCCTTATTGTAGAAAGATTTTCCATTTCATATGTTGTCATTACAGCATAGACTAAAATGCATTCACATCTGCTGTCTTTGTACATCTTAAATTGATCATCTCTCTTTGCACAAATACTTAATATTACAGTATTTTGCAGCAACTCATGATAAAAAAATATTTTTATTTGAGCTGACTGTTAAGATTTGCCTGACATTTCTGCTGCTTTTTTCTACAGGCAGAATTATTTCAGCATTTTACATCAACCACAGCAACTATGAATGATGGTTAAAATTGTACAGAAGCAAGTCCTTCAAAAGGTTTAGGATTCTTGAAAAGCTGAGCGCTAATCTCTCCAATGAAATGCTGTGGCAGTCAGCCCAGGATGCTGATCCCAAGCAGCACAAGGAAAACTATGAAGAAAAACAAAGACATCTCACTCAAAAAAACTGCATTCCTCAAGAATACTACTTTCCTACCATCCAGTAAAAGTAAAATGTACCATAAGAAAAACAAAAATAAGGCATCCCTGTTTAGCAGCATAGATGTTGCAATCTGATCTTCTATCTTCTTTTGGCTTAAATTGTATTGTAAAGTAAAGAAGTAATGTGAGTTTTTTTTCTAATAGTTTCCTTTAAAAAATCTTTAATATTATTTACAGGCATGAGGAATGCAGCCTTTATATGTTGATGGCTTTTATTTTGAAATGCATCGCAAAATTAGGCAGTGTTTAGCTTATTTCATGTACAAAGACAATTCATATGGAAGCCCAAACTGTTCTTAATTAAATAAATAAATACAACATTATTTAATCAAGCAACACTCCAATAAGTCTTTTCAATAAATAATTGACCATTTTATTATGAAATACATTTCATTAAAATTTAAATGGACCATTTTATT
>NC_050521.1:12091097-12126545 GCF_002922805.2 Oryzias melastigma | reverse complement strand
CAAATAAAATTGACTACGCTTATACTAGCTAAAAATAATTATCTTGGAAAATAATCCCCACAAAGGAATTACTACTGACAGAAGTACAGAAATAGAGTAAAAAGAAAGCACCTATTTCCAATGAATATGATGTTAGGGGAGCTGTGTGGGGGAGTTTGAGTTGAAGTGAAAAGATTTTGGTTTTATAAACCTTTAGAGTGTTTTGAGTAAAAAAATACAATGGAACCCTTATTGTCATTTATTGGACTGTTAAGTAACAGACCTACTTGTTACTTTAGAGTAAGAAGTGTATGAATTAATTAAGATAAATTAATCAAAACATACAATGGCAAAGAGAGAAAGAAAAAGGCTTCAGTTGGTACAAAAAAAAAAGAAAAATACCAGAAAAAGCCACTCTTGGATTGCCATGTTCTTCCTGCCGGCACCCTCCTCTTTTTGAGGAAAGTCAGCCTTTCCCTCTGTCCAATGGCAGACTTCCTGTTGGCCAGCTGGTGGACTGCCTGAGGTGTCTTTAGAGGCGTGTGTGTGTGTGTGTGCGGGATGGGGGGTATATTCAGGACTCTTGGGCGGTGGTAGACTTTTTTTATCTGAGGCATGTGGGGTCTTCGACTGCTTCTCCCTGAGCTAGTACTTTGCTCTCCTTACTGCTGCGCCCTCTTGTGGTGATTTATCCGGTCCTGCTTCTATGGGCTGGATTTACTGTCTGTTGGAGGAGTGAAGAAAGGTCTGGGGCTCCTGGGTGAAGCTTGCTGTGGGCTCTGTTGCGACTCAGATCGTCTTCTCTACATTTAATAACATCATGGTACTTCTGAACACACCTGCCTGCACATCTGGACATGGATGTTTGCATATGTGCAGACAGAGCTGATGCATTTACGTGTATTAGGTTACACCTACTTTATCTGCATGTATGTTAGCTGGTACATGTAGTCGTTAAGTTACGCTCATATGGGGAATTTGACGCACATTCAAGGACGTGCTAAATGCGGGTTCTTGAGCACACACAGCTATGGTGTTCACACTGGACAATCAGGTAAGGGCTATGTCTGGTTCTATTGCTAAGCTTTACTACTTCCTTAGAAGGCCAACAACCACAGTTCTATTCACACACTTCTGGCAGCTCCGCTGCAAACACTAACCACTTTATAACCACCAGGAGCTACGTGGGGTTCAAGTCTTGCCCAAGGACGCTTTGACGTATCGGCAGGAAGGTGGGGGGGTAGGGTTTGACACCGTTAACTACTGGTATGATTTACATGGTTCTACCGAAACCATGAGAAGCTGCTGCAATCCGTTCGTCATTTCAGTGCTAAGTTTCATTGAAGGTATATTTGTCTTTGGACATGTTAATCACTTCTACTCTGTTCAGTGCATTGAAGTTCTAGCCAATCCTTCTGCCATTCCTAGTGTACGGGCTCATAAAAGACTGATGACGGGGCGAGCACGTGCAGCGCACGAATGTCTGGCTGCCTTTAACAGCAGATCACAGAAGTTTCACATGTCGCTGTGTGGCATCAGCCAATCAAGAACTCAGCTTTCAGTGACCGATCAATGACTAAAATACTAATCCAGGGGTGAAGGCGGGATACACTCTGGACAGATCGCCAGACTGTCGCAGCACAGCGGTTTCCTGGCTGGAGCCAGCCTCTCAGACTTCAGCGGACCTCGCTCGCTCAATACCCCGACAGACAGACAGCTGCTGCGGGGAGCGAGGGCAGCCTGCTCGGGTCTCCTGAACTGTGGTGTTTTTCTTATTGTCGTCGAGACAATAAAAAAGAAAAGTCCCCATTTTTCCCATCTCTCGGGTTAATATGGGACAACCTTCAAACTTTATTACCAACGTTCTATATAAGAAAAATTATACAGAGTGGGCTTGGAGTGTGGGAACAACCTGTCACAATAAATCCATGTTTCCAATAGCTCTCTTGGCTTTGTCTATTAAATGTGGCTTTTTTTCCCTTTGAAGTTGTCTCACTGACTCTTTCACTCTCCTCAAAGAAACTTTTCAATGTTGTTAAACTTTGCTAGCTCAGGGGGTTCAAATTAGCTGTATTGAATAATCTGTTTCAAAATGAAAAAGGGTGATAAACTAAAATACTTCCTCCCAGCACCACTTGACCTGTAGAATGGGTGTAGGGACCACTGCTCTACTGGACTCCCCCTAAAGTTTGCGTTGTTACCGCATACTGTTTGCTAGAAATCATCTCATTTGTGACACAAATCAACAGCCGATGAGGTTTTGTCATCTTAAAACAAGCACATTATTCAACTCTAATGTTTATTCACACTAATTAGAGCACTTCATTGTCAAGAGAGCTGCCTGGCAGTATGTCTGCATGTGTGATGGCTCACAGCGAGCTCTCGGCCAGATCACTCCATCAAAACAAAGACACTTTAGCCTCTCTCTAAACCAAGAGTTTAAACTTCTACACCGAATCACTGTTAATACGATAGAATAGAAACATTGTAATAATTGGATGTATCCACTAGATTATAGGACTACACATGGTTTAATCAAGTAAAGTTACATTTATATAGATTCGATTTAAATTCTGTTTTTCTCACTGTTCAAATGGACCTACCATTAGGATGTATCCAGGGGTGAAAGTATCATTCCTCCAGGTGGATTCTGGGCGTGCTGTGTGGCCAGAACTGGTGGATAAGGAAACCTTTCTGGGACTAAAATGAAACCTGGGCTTTCATGAGAGCTGCTGAGAATGTGATGGGAAGACGCTCAGTCAGGGGATCAGCTGCAGGGCTTTTTAATCTTAAGCTTTATTGGCATTAAGTCCATCTTATAAAACCTTGGTCTGCAGTTCTTCTCAATGCTCGGATAAGAGAAATGTTTGCCAAATACCAACATTTGATTTCTAGAAATAAAAGAGAAAAACTATTACAGTAGCTTTTCTTGACAACAGCGTTTTTGACTTTGAATATATTACAAAAAAGCTAAAAAGGCAAATGGCACAACTTGTGTCCAAGATGGAATACTTTTATCTATTACATTTGTTCAGCATGTGTGATTACTTGTAAAAGTCATATAGATAGTTTTAAAGAAACATGGTGAGAACATCTATTTATCGTTACACGTTGGGCAAAAGATTCCTAGATCTCTCCGAGTGAAATAAAATACCAGATTTATTCATTTAAGGATGTGGAGGAGTTTTGTATTCTGTTTTTACAGGTATATTTTAACAATTTTTTTGTTCAATTTTACACAACAAAGCAAAAAAAATTATTTTGGGAAATATTTTCAATATTTTTTTTTTTTTACTTTTTTAAATTATTATTATGGAAATTTGACAAAAGATATGAAAATAAATGCGTACATTGCGTGCAAATTATGTCTAGGATAAATGAAGCATTAGAAATATTGTTGATCCAGAATACACTTTGATGTTTGTATATTTAGGCTTGGAAAAGGTGCCAAGCCTAGATTTTATGACATGAGTTAGTAATTTGGGGGAAAAAAATGGCCTAAACATGTCAGTTTATCCAGTAATGCCATGTGCTGGACCGTATGTACTGTGGAACTACAAACACGCTGCATTGGTTGACTTCATGAAAAGATCCTTTGATGATGGTTGCAAAATCTTCTGCATGTGAAGTTGAGCTCCTCCATCAAGGACTTCATTTATTCATGTCCTTTCCCAGAGCTGCAGTAGTCCGATTCTCAATAACACGGAACAAAGACCATATTCAGTCACGAGAGTGGGGTGGTGTTGGTGGGGTGAGGCCATGTTTGAGTGAGAATACATGAACTCAAAGTGCGGAGAATCTTTGCGGACGCATCTCCTTGAATGGCCCTTGTGTCCGTGTGTGCCGACTGGCTAGCGCACGCGAACAGGTCTGTCATAAACGGCATTCCCCGACTCACAGGGGAACGCCCACCGGATATTCTCTGTAAAACTTTGTTCTACACAAAGGGCCCATTTCAGAGTCCACTCTTTAGAAGCTTAGACATCAGAAATGTGACTGGCTGGATTGAGACGTGCATTGTGACTGATCCGCTTGGGGCTTTTTGTCCTTGCTTTGACTCATGGGAACTGGTTACAGCTGTGACCGGAGAGTTTCGTGTTTCTGCTTCCAGTCATGTTGCAGCATTTATTCCCACATTTTGAAAAGGCAATGCAAAATGGAAAGTCAGTTGTTTCAGTGTCTGTTTTATCCTTGGGGGTTAAGTTTCTTTTAAAGACAGCGTTAGTAACAAGTCTATTGGTTGGGATGTATCCACTAAAAGTTAAGTTTTAAAAAATGTCAGATCTCATGAGTCATTTTTTTTTAATTTGTTGACTTTAAATAAATGAATCAATGCCACGTTCACACTGGGGTTTGAATGTGGGTATATCTGCAAGAGTTTTCAAAAGTCTCGCGTTCACGTGTCGCTAGTTTTTAATGTCCTTTTGGGGCCTTACATACAAAACAGTCAATTGAACAAGCATTGAAAGTTGTTGCTGAAAACGAGGTGACCTTTGACATTTCGCATCAAGCTTTTTATCATCTGTTAGTGCAGCAAAATAATATAAAAAAACTAAAAATTATATCTTGTGATGGTCATTTTTTTTTAAATTGTTATTCATTTTTTAATCCCTCTCGAAGTTTTTTTGCACTTAATTATAAAACAGTGGGTTGATTTTCAGATGAGCCAATTGTTTGGGTTTTTTAGGGGGTTTAAGCAGTATCAACAAAAGTGTTTTTAGTGGAGTGCAAAAAAGCACTTTGTCTATTTTTCGATATAAATATAGACACACAGAAGTTAAACATACCATTAGAAAAATGTTGAACTCTATTGTACTGAAATTTTAAATGATATTACAACAAGCTAGAAATGGCACAGCGTGTTTTTTCCTCAATTTGGTTAACTTATTATTATTATATCATTTTTACAATTAAATGGGAAGAGCCTCGCTCTGCTCCAGTCACCAATCAAGGATATCTGATCAAAGAGTTGGTCACAAACCCAAAAACAGCATCAGGCTATATTTAAAATATTTATTTGGTGCAGAGGAAAACAGAAGACTGAGACCAGAAAAAAAAAACAAAAAAAGAAAACAGCAGGAAGCACTGCAGGAGGAAGATCACAAAGGGAGAGGAACAACAAGACTCCCACTCAGTGAACCCCCCCATGTATTTCTGTGTGAATGTTTTAACTGTGTTTACCGTCTGCTTTTCCCTCATCCTTCTATCCTTCTGCACTCCTTCTTCATTCTGTCCATCCGTTATATCTGCTTGCCCCACATACATTTATGGCCGACATTATATATATATATATTATTTCCTCGTCAAGTCTAGCCTTGTGCCATTTTTCATTGCCATTTTTAGAAAAAATTGGAAATTATTATTTTATTTTGTTGATAAAAAATTATTAGCACATCTGGGAGATGCTTTTTAAACTGTCACCAAGATACTTTGCATGTAAACAATTTTATTTTGAAAGTTCACTTTTAACAGCATCATGTAGAACAAAACAGCTTCAATGTGTCCTATTTCAGGGTGAAGTAAAGAAGAGATTTATGCCTTTATCCAGTTTTAATTGGAATAAGTAAAAATAAAAAAATATACAGCAGTAATCCAGGACTAATGAGGTAGAGGATTTCAACCATAACATACATAGATATAACATAAGCCTGACCTCATTCTCAACTGTAAGTGAAGCAAAGGTAGTGACATGAACATTAGCGGTACCATGTGTTTGCTAAAACATATAACATATAACATATACAGCAACAGCAAAGGTAACACAGGTTATGTAAAATAAAAGAGAAAGACGTTTTTCTTGTTGAATGATAGTAAGATGCAGATACTGTTAAATACAATTAAACTATGTGAAGTTAATATAAACCCATGTCGACATGGGGGAAAAAAACAAAGGTTATGTCCAAATTCGTCACTTAGTGCACAATAATGCGTTCATCACTTTGTAGAACTGTCCGAATATACAATTAAAAAATCCAGTGTCCTAGAAATTTCCCAGAAATCTCTGCAAAAAAAGTGTGCATCGATGCTTACTAGACTGGTAAATATTGACCTCAATGCATTGTGTTAGAACAATTTGGGGGAAAAAACATTAATTTTAATCTTTTTTGCTTTTAAACCTTCCACATTTTAATCATTAGAACACAATAGATTAATAAATAGTCTTGGTGAAATCCTTTTATTTAATAAGTTTGTACTTTGTGAATTCGGTGAACTCATATTGGGTGGTTTAAAAAAAGGAGTAAGCATGGTGTAAAAATTGCTTTTCAAGTCCCACACTTTTTAATAGTTAGGTAATAGAGAGGGAATTTGGACATAGAGCTATAATTAAGATTGAATTAATTAAAAATGGAGGCGTGGCCTTTAATTCTCATGTGACTACCTAATCTTTAACTCAAAATGAGCAAACTCTACTCATTGTCTTCGAACAACTCTGGCTGGTTTATCACCAATTTCACCATTTTGCCATATTTACGCCATATCCTGCTGAAATAGATTACAAAAATGTAGTTAATAATTAGGATTCAAATCAGGCATGTTTAAACTACAGTAGAGGAAATTAGTATTTGATCATTTAGTGATTATGAAGGTTTGCCTAACTAAAAAGAGGTTGACAGTGTGTCATATCAATGGTAGGTTCATTTGAACAGAGAGATATAGAAAATAAAGAAATAAACTGAACAGAAATCATATTAAAGTATTTGATCCCCTAGTAACCATTAAAAGTTCTGGTTCTTACTGACCAGTTAGTCTCTCCTAATGAAGCTGAATTAAAGACACCTGTTTGAACTAATCAGCTGTAGAAAAACACCTGTCCACAGAGTCAGGTCTCTGTAGTCCAAAGACCACAATGGACTACAAAACCACCAGCATGAAGCTGGAGGTTAAGGTGACAACTGTTGGTGCGAAATAGACCTAAAACAAGTCGTCAGGAGTTAGTTGATGATCTCAAAGCAGCAGGAACCACAGTCACCAAGAAAACCTTCCTGTTCACAAAGTAGCCCTGCTTAAAAGGCCCACCTGAGGTTTGCCAATGAACACCTTCATGATTTAGAGAGTGATTGGGAGAAGGTCAAATGAGACCAAAGCTGAGCTTTTTGGTATCAACTCAACCCATCGAGGTTGGAGGAAGACCTACAAAATCAACAAGGGATCAAATACTTATTTCATACTAATATCAGTCTGGTAGAGGAAGATAGAAACAAGTTCCATTTATTCAATAGATTTTACGTGAGTAATATTTCAATAAATAATTGTACTCCTTTGATTAGTTTACTTGTCAATACTTTACTTAATTAGATTAAAGATGAAGAAGCGTTTTTTTAAAACATTTATTTAATCGTAACTGGCAACAATAAAATAATAGGATGACATATATGCGCCAAATTATTTATTTTATTTATTTATTTATTTTTTTTTTCATCATTCATTGTTTTTTTGACTCTTCAGTAAATCTTTAAATCAAATGTTTTCTTCTTCTACTTGAGTATCAGTATTTCGAAAGAAATCTACCCTTACTTGAGTACAAGTTTCAGAAACTCTACCTGCCTCTGGACATTTGTTTTGACCAATTCATGTTCCGATGTGCTCATGTATTGTAGCTTAAAATGACTACGAAACATTATTCAAGAAATAAAATGTTAGAAGCGAATCTCGATTTTATGAGGTATTAATTTTGTGAAATTTCGTCAAACTTCTGTTTATATATCCCTTGCAAACACACACACTTGCACACACAAGCACAATTTACATAATAGATATTTTCCTTTGAATTTTTCTTGCAGATATTCGACCTATATAGCTTTACAAATCTATACAAATCTCTAAGCCTCTAAAATATTTAACTAGTTTGATTCTATATGATGCAAATGTCCTGTTTCTGTTGATTTTGCAGCTGCACAAGATATAGTTTTATGATTGTGTGTACAAAAAACCAAGTAAGAAAACACATTGGTTATTTTTAAACAACACTAAATTGAAACCATTTTTTTTTCCCCATCAAGCACCGTCACGGTTAAAGCAGGACTCGTTTGGTGAGCTCTCCTGTGAAGTGGCTCCTCATTCAGGAGATGATGAATGGAAACGTGCTCCACTGTAATGATGCCCCAGCGAGATGCATCTTGGAGAACGGAGCAGCTGCTTGTTGCTGTCAGGTTGGATGAGTTATTAAGGAAAGCATTCACCTTCTGCTGCAAGGTAAACACAGAGCACTGTTTGTGTGGCCTGATTGTTCTGTTTGTTCAGAGGATTGGGTCAATACTAAGATAGTCCTCATGTATTACCTTTGCTAGAAGCTGTGTACGATGAAGAAGGAGGCTTTTGCTTTAGAGGCATGTTGCTATGTTTCTGTTTTATTCAAATCACGTTTTTCTAGAAACATTTGCTCTGCACTATCATAGCCATACAAGAGGTTTGCTTTGGGATATGACCTGATAACCTTTTACATGTAGACTTAGCATTTACCGCAACTGTAGCTCAGATTTTTGTGGCGTAGTTTGCTGTAGTGTAATAGTTGATAAAACAGAATTGTTTTACAATAATGTCAAAGTTTAGCATGTTTAAGTTATTTTTCTCTGAAGAGGTGCTCTGTTGATGTTGCAGCAGAAGTTCATACATGTTTTGATTCTAATTGTATTGTAGTTCTTGCAATACATGGCTGTCCTCACTTTACATGGCATTGGGAAGCACTTCCAAAAGAACATATTTTACAACTGGAAAAAATGTCTTATCAAGAAGAAGAAAACCATATATTAGTCGCTCTGGAGTATAAGTTGTCCTTTTGGGAGAAAAGTCTGACATTTCAGAACAAATCCCTAATCTTTTGATGGGTATAAGAAAATTATCAAAGCTTAAGAGGAAAACAATCAGATTCTCTTCCATGTTTGTTTTGGACAACACGTCTTCTGCCACTGTCAGTAGAAAATACTTATACTCAGAAGTAGCACCCTCTAGTGGTTGTTAGAGGAAATAACTGCTAAAGGATAACTGATGCTTACTGGTAAAATAACAGATCTATGAGCCTATTTATCTCTAAAAAGGAAAAAAAAACACACAGACACAAATAGGTTGCTCCTGAGCACAAGTCGCACTTGCAGAATGTTTAGAACATCCCCGAGTTCCTGTTCTCATTCAGTCCCGCCTTTAGCTCGGGCGAATTTCCCTGCCCCGCTTACAGCCGCCTGGTCTCGCCAACAATCCAGGCGAGATGCTGGTGATCTCAAACACACTTAATGCTAAGTGTTAGCATTTGCACAATGCTTCATGTTAGCTGTGTTAGCATTTGCATAATGCTACACATTAGCTATATTAACATATCCACAACGCCACACATTAGATATGTTACATTAGCACAATGCTACATATGAGCCATGTTAGCATTTGCATAATGCCTCAGGTTAGTCATGTTAGCGTATGTTAGCTTTGTTAGCATATACACAATGCTACATGTTAGCTATGTAAGCATTTGCACAATGCTACGCATTAGCTATTTTAGTATTTGCACAATGCCTGACACTAGTCATGTTATCATATGTTAGCTATGTTAGAATACACACAATGCTACATGTTAGCGATGTTAGCATTTGCACAATGCTGCACATTAGTCATGTTAGCATATGTACAATACCTTGTTTGCAACATGTTCAAAACTGAAAAATAACGCTAAATCAAATGTCTCTTTGACTACCCCCAACTCACAACATTGTTAGTAACATGTAAATGAAAAAGGGTCTGAAACGCTACATGCTAGACTATTTGTAATAACACACAGCCAAGCATATTAAGAGCCATGTGCTTCTCAAAATTGTTCTGACATCAGTAACCACAATCAGAATTAACTCATATATGAGGCACTCTGTTGGTTTATGAATCAAATTAAGGTTTTTAAGTGTGGAAAATAGGGTAGGGAAAATTCGCATTAACAAGAAGGAAAGGTTACGTAGGTGGTTTTTTTTGCCAGTAACCTTGGTCTGAAATCAAGAGTATTTGCAATATTTGTCTTGATTAATAAAATACCCTGACTTGCTTCAATGCCATCATCCAACTTTTCAGTCAATGAAAAGGATTTCAAGTTTGACTGAAAGCCTTTTATGTTTGGTAGATCCAACAAGAAAAAAGTAATGAAAGGAAAAAAAAATGTGTATAACTTGCAAACAGATTAGCCTTTTAGTGAGATTAAAATCTGTTCAATTGGATTTTCTTAATCCTAAAAAAAATCCTTTCTTAAGTCTTATAATCTTTTTTTTTTTTTTTTTTTTTTTTTGAAAAAAAATCTAGCACAATAAAATGGAAACAAAGACAAATAAAAAAAATCTTCTATCCTTCTGCTGTTGCAACACTTCCTTTATTAAAATGTATCTGCTGGCAACACGTTTGGTCAGCTGACAAACGGAATTAACTGAGTGAACAGCTTCTCACATAATTAGACGTCCTCTTCTCCAATTGCACTGGCATATTCCAAGATGACAGTGCCACGATTCATTGGGCTCAAGTTAGTATAGAGCAGTTCAGGGAAAATCTGACACGTTTTTTTTCTTTTCTTTTTTAGCGAGAGTTGGCCACCAGAGTTTTAATCACACCAAAAAAACACTCTCACAATGTTTTGACAAATAAATGCTTTATAAATGCTTATTTTTATGTCAAAGGGGATTAGTAAAAGCTGAAATCTGACAAAAAATAGATAAAAATCTCTATATTTATAACTCATCACAACCCCATTAGATTGTCAAAGTACAAAACAGAAAATTCCTGAGTTATTTTGGGTTTTCGTTCTCTGGGTGTCCTCCTGATTATCTTCCTGTCTGACTCCCACGGGAAGGGAAGAGGAAGGCAGTTACTATTATTTTTGCTCTCAGCTTTTGAGAATTTAATTAAAAATGGGACAGAATGGAAAATAGTAAAGGTTTGGAGGGAGAAACACTGATGGAAAATTCTGCTTCCAAGAAAACAACATTAACTGAGAGAGAAGGGTTATTAGTGCATTTGCAAGCTCTTTGTTGTCTTTTTTTACTCCTACCTTTAGGGGGGGGAACTCCCAGTAGCAATCAACACATTTAGTAGTTTAATGAAGTTTATCTGAACAGAGGTTGGTGTGGCTTTGGTTACTCAGTGTTAAAAGCATCCAGTTTGATTATATAAAGTCCAAGGGACTCTTTACAGAAACCCATATGTTAGATGGCTCCACACATATTCTTCATAAACACATGATTGTTTTTTTTAATTTATTATAACATGTTTTGGTTGCAAAAATTAAAATGCAGAGAATTAATTACTTTGCAGATGTTATCTGAGCCTCTGGTATCTAATGAACAATGTGATGGAAATAGGCCCTTACAGGGCTAAGATAGTGATTCTTTGCCTTACCTTTTGCCAAAACCTAATCAACATCTTAGAGTTTTTCTAAATACTCCTTTTTAGACATATAGGAATCGTTATGGGGTTTACTTTTCATGACCTCGCTGTTTTCCAGATTCTTATTTTTAGTTATAATTGTTTTTCTTTTTTTCCAGTGCACTGTATTCTGCATTTTGATAGAATTTAGAAAAGGGGTGTCCAAAGCCAGGCCTCGAGGGCCAGCCTCCTGCTGGTTTTCCAGAAACCCTTTCTTATTACCTGAGTCAGGTGTGTTTAACCAATAGGAAGCTTCAGTAGGAGGTTGGTTTTAAAACACTGGCTCTCGAGGCCTAGATTTGGGCACCGGTGCTTTACACCTTTGCCGTCACAAAGGGGCAGACAGCTGGATCCAAATGCAGCAGGTTTTATTGGCACATATAGGAGAACAGGAGTGAAGCAGCTAAAAGTCCACAAAGCTAAATCAGGGTCAAGCAGGCAGAGGTCATGAGCATGAGGGCATCAGAATACAACCACAGAGGTCAGGGTCCAGGCGAAGACGTTGAAAAGTTGAAGACAAAGCAGGGTCAGATGAAATAACTGTATAAGCAGGAAATGGACTGAGCAACCCCTCCCTTTTCATGTTCCAAATAGGAAGTACCCGCAGGCTGCAAGAACGCCAAAGTCCCATAGACTTCCATTGAAAATACAGTTATTTCTCAGTCATTTTTTATTTGTCAGAATAACCATTCTTGCTCTGATACTTCCTTCTTAACACCTTCTTTCCAAGTCCTAATTTTTTTTAAGATATTTTTTTTCTTTATCGCAAGTTATTAAAGTTATAAACTGAACAATCAAATGCCTCAGTAAAAGAATGTGGCTCCCGCGGGCCCCACCTCGAACGTTTGAATGACATATTTCCCCAAGCTGCTTCCAGTGGGAGGGGTGTGGCCTTCGAACAAGCTGGAACAAGCTCACTCGTGATTGGTGACAGTAGTTCTAAAAACGTAACTCAGACCAACTCGGACTAATCGCTGTCGAGGGGCGCCAATCAGTTGCAATATGGTTGTAGACGTATCAGGAAGTGACGGCAAAGGCTCTGGCCTGATTTCATGAGGGCCGAAGGTAATGCATTTCCTATGGGGGACCTCAACGTTGGCTATGTCCAGTTTATACTTATACAGTCAATGGATGAAACAGAAGATCAGGTCAGGATGAGAATGCTCAGTAATGCAGGCAAAGCGGCACAAACAAGACCTCACACTCAGCAGGGCTCAGTGCTCTGACTAAATAGTGCTGTTAAGTTTCTGGGAGAGACCGCAGGGGCTGATGGGTAGTGTAGTGTGGAGACCCAGGAAGTGATAGTACTCAGGTGATGGATCCCGCTGATGACCATAGGGGAAGACAGGGGACAGATTTACGACAAAGTGTTAACTAATCTCCCTCGCCTAAATCTTCTGTACAGAATACGTCATTTAAGCCAAATTTACATAAAATGTTTCATTGCTGGCAAATCTATGTTTTCATCCTATAAAAAAAGTGACTGCTCACATGTAATTGTGTAAAAACGAGTGGCCAGTGCTGAACTTTGTTCTTGGTCGCATTGACCGGAGAAAGGGTTAAGGTTAGGGCTGGGTTAATATGTGCTACTAACAACAACTTCTTGGACACACTTAAAATCCTGGCCATCTTGGCCATCATCTTTGCCAGACGTTTTACTTATGGCTAACGTGAATTTCCATCAGTTTTTGCATTTGATTGTATGCAATACATGTGGAAAATATCAGCCTTATATAATATGCTGGGCTTATTTTTTTCCATGAAGGCTTGAAATCTTTAAACAAGAGAGAAAACTGTGAAAAGGCTAATGTCTGTTTGAAAAAATAATATAAAGTTTGTAATTAAGGGTTTTACAGCCTCAAAAAATCTGTAAGAATTCTAAAAAATTAAAAATAAAGTTGGTATGGAAAATAAATGGATGGATGTATATCATCACATTTATAAATTTACATTCACATTTTTATCTGTAGCCACTTTCAAATAGATTATGTCTTCTCTGACCTCACTACTACTTACCTATACTAAAGCAAAAATCTGTAAGCAGTTAAAACAAATTTGTGTACCAACTAATGTTCTACAGTCAGTGTCCTGTGATTGTGAGGAAAGTGTCACTTTATTTCTTGCAGAACCCGTTTGTATAAAATTTCCAATTGATGTCGCAGCTCATTCCCCCTAGAGAGTACGTTTGCTATTATCACAATTACAGTTATTGTTAGTGAGTTAGATAACTGCTAAACAGTTGAATAAGGTAATTAAAACTAGATAAAGTGTCAAAAATGAAATCTGCCACAGTGGTAGAAGGTCATGGAAGAAGGGCAAGTGTGTTTACTGCAGATGTTTAGTACAACCATCTCTTCTAATCCCATTCTCAATGCTGTTTTTAACATTAGAGGCTAATCAAAATACATCTGACATGAAGCTTTGATCATTTTGCACAAATTTTACCAACCAGAAAAGATTTAGGGCTTAAATGTGACAAGAATTCCCCAAAACAAACTAGTTTTGACAAAAAGACTTCATAGAAAGAAGCATGATAAAATTTTAATAACATTTGAAGCTTACATAAAGAACAGCAGTGTAGATATTATAGATTTGTAAGAATAGAATAAGGATCTTTTAGATTAGCATTTTACTTTGTTAAAACAGCATTGGGACACACTGGAAAAAGCCCAGATGTAAAGTTAAAACCATTCGGCAGAACTGTGTTTGTGTGAGGCACACTGCTCAGGAATAAAAAACAGATTTAGAGAAGAACCAAATACTCTGCAGCCCGAATAGCTTTATAATAAATGTTGACTGCCTTTAGCAATCCCTAAGCATGTTTTATGCTGGGTGCTATTTATGGACATGCACAGCCGTTGGTACTTAGGTGCCTTTCCATCTGAGTGTGGCTTTAAAGCTCAAAATTGATCCACTGTTTCTGTTTTAAAAGCAAGAATTACTTCTTTGAAGCATCCAAGTGATCTGTGTCTCGGTTATTTTGTTTAGAGACGAAAAGGTAAAAAAAAGGCTAACATCAGGGCTTGTGACAATGTCAATAATTAATCAGGGCTTTGTTAGTGCACATCCTCTAAATTGGTCCTGCTAAATAATGATCTGCATTGGAAATGAATGAATGCTTTCAGAGTGATTCATTGCCACAATTCATTAATCATTCAGCAGTAAATCAAATTAATTGAAAAGTAAGTGAATATGTATGTGTTGAGTTAATTTTTAAGATATTTCCAGTTCAGGCTCTTAAATTGTTAGGGTCCATCAAAACTCAGTCGTAACTGATGAGTCATGAAAAATTATATATTTTATCAGAGCTGACATTTTCTTTGAGTGTTGTGTAATGTTCTATTGTTAACAAGCCATCGCTTTGTATTTGACCTAATAAAAGATTTGACATCAGTATTCTGAGGGCTGCAACAATATTAACATAAAAAGGTTGAATATATACAAGTTAAAGGACAATGCTTTCAAATATAAATATCAACCATATTTTCTGCACTACAGGGCACACCGGTTTGTAAGGCGCAGCATCAATGAAATATTTTTGAATGTCATACACAAGGTGTGGTACGTAAAGTGAGACAAAATTCTTAGAGCTACATCTGTAAGAGAATTTTTTTAGCTGCGTTCACAGTAATTCTAGAACTTGTTCATAACAAGCTGCACACTAGCTGCTTTAAGTGTTAGCCATGTTAGCATATTCACGAAAACTGTGACTTCAACACGCAAAAATAGACTTTTAAAACAAACATTACTGTGACTACGCTAAATCCCATCCTTGTTAGTAACACTTCAAATAATGTTTTTTACATGTATTTGTGTCATTTTTCTTATGAAAGAGAAAAAATATAATAAGAAATCCTTTCTCCTTTAAAATTACTGTCAATCAAACTGTTGCAGACAGGCTCCACGAGACTCCGCGGACCTTCTTGTTGTGACCACGGAGATAAGCTTTGTCTGCTCATTTGACCGTAGTTGTAAAGAATTGTAAATTAATGAAAGATCGGTCCTCAAAGTTCTTCACTTCCTTGTCCGAGCTGACATCCAGCTCAAAACGATACGGCTGGACTTCACCAGTACTGCCTGACTTTTTTATGCAGCAGTGGTGAAGATTTATGCTAGCGAGACACAGACCTATCATAATCAGACAGGGTGGGGGTCAGGGGCGGAGCTGCTCAGCTAAGCACCAAAAGCCACGCCTCCTCAGAGGAGATTTTTGACACAGAGGCTTCAGATCAACATGAAAAATGGCTTTTTAAGACATTTAGGTTGTGGGGTTCTGGTTAAAAACCTCATAATCATAATGAAAACACTACTCGGAATGTTTTTGTTTTTTTTTTTTTTATAAAAAAATCTACGCTGCATGCTAGCTGCGTTAGCATATTTACAGTAACACCCAACCTGACAATTTTGTCAGAGCGCCGCATGTTTGGTTGTTTTATACCAGCTAAAGTTCATGAATAACTTATTCTGCATCTTTTTCCCAGATGTTGATTTCATGCTTGTCATTACCATGGCTCCCTAGCATTCCCGCCTTTTTGTCTTTCATTTTACGTTTGCTTCATTTTATTCTTTCCTCTCATAGCCATTCATCTTCTACCCCTCTTACTCTCTTGCATTCTGCCTCTTCCTCCTCCAGCCCTTTGACTTCCACGGTGGTACTCTTCATTTCTGTCAATGTTGCATTCAAACCTTCTTGTTCTTCAAGCCCTACTCCACTTAATGTTCTATTTTTATCTTCACTCACCGAGATCTTTCTCCAAGATTCCCCCTCTCAGAGTCAAACTTGTCCCTGTCAGCACCTTTTTACCTTTCAGGCCAAGCTGCAGGAGAATATGGACCAGTACCAGTTGATTTATTCATGTCCTTGCAGACTCTCTCTTTCATTTTTTCTCCTGAAAAACTGAAAATCCTGCTTGACTTTTATTTGACTGATTACTAACTCTGTTGTCTAAACTATTTTCATCCTATTGCAGCTTTACAGTAGTTGGCACATAACAGAAAAAACATGGACTGCATACGGCAGTTTCATTCTCAAATAACTTGAAGATGATAAAACAATAATCAGGAAGAAATAATTTTATATATTAATTTTTAAAAGCAAAATGAATTTAGACATTGCAGTTAAATTATTGTTTTCCTTATATATATACATATCTAATAAATCTTAGTTGAAAAAAACCTATGACTAGTATTTTTTTAACATAGATTCTTGACAAGATATTTTTCTATTCCAATTGGCTGATTTTTATATGTAATGAAAATCTACCAAATTGTACGAATTCTTGACTTATTTCTAGGGGCTTATTTTTAGTGTATTCCAGCAGCTAAAACAATCAAAGCAAGTTGTGTTTCTATCCTATTTATCTACAAACTACACAAGAATTCAATAAGCTTTAATTGCTGGTTGGTGATGTTCTTGGCTGTGTTTTCACCAGAAGACAAAGTGTTCTGCAGTGCAACACTGTGAAACATCATGATGATTGAATTTTTGTCAACAACACAAAAAAGACATATGTTTGTCCTAATTATTCCTTTTGCCTTTATCTGCATTCCATTAATTCTGACAAAAATGCATTTGAATAGTAATCATTTAAACTTTTTTTTTTATAAAATAAATAATTCTCCCTAAACTATGTATAGATTGTTATATACATTCTTTGTCATGAAAATTTATACCAAGGACAAATCTGCCTCGCAGCATCCCTGCCTGACTTTCCCAAGCAGAACTAAGTGGAAGAATCCATTTGTCATCCGAGGAGTCCTTCACCGTTGTAGACAACGGCTGTCAATGAGAGGATTTTGACTTATTACGGGCCTTAGCACTAGAATAAAGCTGTTTTTTTTTTTTTTTACACACAAGAACTATCAGGCACGAACATGCTTCAATTTACTCTGTTTTTTTTTTTTTTGCTTTCTTGGCAGTGAACTTAGTAAGAAATCAGTCTTTTTTTCTTATCTAGCAGGTCTAGTCTGCAGCAGATGTACGAGGTCAGCAGTGGCGGCTTGAGATAAAGCAGAAGGCAATGCTTCTTAAGCTGGACTGCAGACATAATTCAAGGCTTGGTATAAACATAATAATTAAAGTTTACACCTTTTCTTGATATACATTGTACGTTTATCTCCCGGCCAAAGAGTCAAGACTCTACGAGTTTATTGTCAAGTACACAGAAGGAAAGCAGCGAACGCCTTTTGGAGGATAAATTGCTCTTTAAACTAGAGGTCCTGCACTTCACTCCCCCTGTATGGACTCATGGAGTGAATCTGTACAGGGGGTGGAGCCTTTGAGGATAGAACGCCGCTGTGGTTGATGCCCTCCAGAGTCCCGGTGGTCTTCTGGAAGGTCATAACCACTCCCAGAAATGATAGCCTCTGTTTATAACTAGTTGGATGGTCCATTTTCCAGCAATAAAAGATGCTGTGTGTTAATAATTAATAAACGTATTTCAAAAAAGGCTCAGTCTTAAAGGGTAACCAAACCGTAAAGCAACTTTTTTTGGCTGTTGAAGTCTTTAAATGGGGCTTCAAAAGTGCTGTCTGTTGGTCATGGGCAAATTTTTGACAAATGAGAATAGAACCATTGATTGAACACTCCAAAATTAAAGTTTTTCAACTTTAAAAACGTAACTTTTCAACATAACTATGAATAATAAATAGAGTTTTATTCCAGAATAAATCAATTTAAACCTTAAATAACTTTCAATATTCTACTCTCCATAAAAATATATTTTGTCAAAATTAGAAATGAGCACAAGATAACATCAGGCCATTAGCAACAATAAAATAAAATGACCTGGAGGGCCAGATAGAATTAACCGGAGGGCCGGATCCGGCCCCCGGGCCTTGACTTCGACACATTTGGGATACGCTGATTCAGTCTTACATATGGTCACAGTCTAGTCGCCTCAAGAATGGCATAAAGTTTAATGCTGAATCAGCACCTGGTTGTTTTACTGTGTTGACCCTCGTAAAAATGGGTGGCGTCTGTGAGACTCAGGAGGTCTTCCAGTAAAGAACACAATCCAGGCAGAACTCCTGCGTAGGAATACAAACGTTTTTCTTTCTGCTTATTCAAATCCATGCACCACGAGACAGATCTATTATTCAAAGAGGAAATTGCTGAATTCTGTCACTTTAAATTTGATTTCTTCTATACTAGAGAAACATTTTAAAGTCTGTGTTTGTCTTCTGTGGATTATATAATTTATCTCAAAACGCTGTTCCTCTTCAGCTTTACATCTTTGCTCCTTTTTCATCTCTTATTCCTCTAATGTCTAACTTATTCAACCCTGATTCCTTCCTGGAGTTTGCCTATTTCTTCCCTGGACGTGTGTTCCTTTTCGCAGGCCTGGTACTCTGCAGAACTGCCCCGGCCAAGCAGATGAAAGGTGCAGAGCCAGAACTCTTTCAAAGTACTCTCCGGTTCATCTGTACTCTCTGTGGGCACTCGGTTGTCCCTGCCAGGCAGATAGACAGAAAGAGGGCACGGTAAGAAGAGGGAGAAGGAAAAGAGGGGGAGATAGAGAAAGGTCTTCAGACGTGTTCTCGGTCCAGATATGGAAGTCAATCCCTTCTTCTAAAACACCGGAGAAGCTTGACATCCCATCCAGGTAAACCAAGGGAGATGTTTTTCCCCCTTTAAAAAAAAATAATAATTTGAAACTCCTCTGAGTCTTTGAGTCCATGTGGGACTTGAATGAGTCTTTGGATGTGCTCTGGCGAGTATTTGCTGTCTGATACTTTACAGCAAGATGGAGTTCAGCTTGAGGGCATTGCATAACCTGAAATAAACAAAACAAATCTCAGAGTGCATGCTAAATGTCATCCTTCACCTAAATATTCAGTCAATAAATTTCAAAGAGATCATTTCCATGGTTCAAAACTGGAAATCCTAGATCTAATGAATTAGATCTACAGTCTCTGAGCTCACTGGTGAGTTGCCAATCATGTCAGATGTTTTCAGTGACATAGGACTTGTTGTCAATCGAAGTTTTACGTAAAGCTTTTAATGCGTTGATTGCTTTGAAATCTTCAGTTAAAACAACATTAGAGTTATGACACAATAGCGGTACCCCTTGGAATAAATTTGAGTGGAGCTTTGCCTGTTTTTTTTTTTTTTTTAAGACAAATTGCACCTTGTTTCTACTTTGTCTTTGCTTTATTTGTGGATTTATATCCTTTTGAATTGTCCCTACTTCTTCAGTTCTTGAATTAAAAGACATGATAGAGAGTCTTTAAGATCTTTAGTTATAAAAGCATAAAAACTGATCTCAATTGTTGTGGTTTTTGTTGTAAGAAATGACTACCACTTGCAGTTGAGTTTTTTTTTAAAATAATTTCTAGTTCAATGTAAAATGAATGTAATATTTTGAAAACTATAAAACTAAACTATATGACACATATGAAACAAGCTGGGGTTGTAGTAAACAGATTTATGTCAAGCATTACCACAAACAACTGTTTTACAATCCCCCTTCAATAAAAAAAACTTTTTTTTTCACTTTTTAAGATTTATTTGTGGCATTTTTCTTATGAAAATGAACAAATAATAAATCATTTTGTTTCTGAATTTCCGAGTATTTCTCCTTTTAAATCACTGTCACTCAAACTGTCTCAGACAGACTCTGTTTGAATTAAAGAGTCTTCTTTATGCTTCAAATGCACTAAACCCTCATCTGTTCCTAGTGTGTCTAGTTCAGGTTCTGGAGAAGAGAAGATGGTATCTTCACATTGACTGCAGTCAAATGAGCCGCCATTCACATTTCTGTGGTCAAATCAGCATCACTGGATTTTTGGTGTGAGTTTCATCCAATACTTACGGTAGCAGGACTGAGAACGCTGGAAAATCTCCACCAGACTCCACGGAGCTTCTTGATGTGACCACGGAAATGTGAACGGCGGCTCATTTGACCGCAGTTGCCAAGGAATGTAAATCAATGAAAGAGCATTTTGATGTTAGCTTTCATTATTTTATCAAGAACTCTGAGAAACCAATGATTGAATGTATTGATCACAGCAACATCAATAAGCATTGGAGAATTAGATCAATGAGTCTTTGGTGAACTGGAAGGAGAAAGAATCAGGATTTTGGAGGAAGTTTGGTCCACAAAATGGACATTTTTATATAGCAGTTGGGAACATCTACGCTAGCGAGACACAGAGCTATCATAATCATACAGGAGGGGGGGTCAACAGCGGGACTGCTCAGCCCCAAAAGCCACGCCCCCTCAGAGGACAGTTTTGAAACCGAGGCTTCAGATCAACATGAAAAGTGGCTTTTTAAGACATTTATGTTGTGGGATTTTGGTTAAAAACTTCATAATCAAAACCCTACTGAGAACGTTTTTTGTTTTTTTTAATTCATAGGTAAAGGTAAATAATAATAGTAAAGTAGGAAAAAAAAGATCAAAAAGGCCCTCATACTGATTAAGGTTTAAATATCTTTATCCAGAATGGACCAGCGTCTGGGTGTTGTGACATTGATTTTCTGAGTTTTAGACAAAAAAGTTTCCAAAAACATTAGCCAGGCTTTTCCAGGTAACTCTCGGTTTAAGCTACGTTCACGGCACCCTTGGCAACAGGCGTTCAAGCAACCTCTTTTAATGAAAAGTCTATGTTAACGCTTATTTAGGGCTTCTACATTCATAGCTCTCTCGTTCCTGTTTCCCTACATGTTTCTACAACGCACAGCTATTGAATGTGCGTTTAAACCTAAACCATATTCAACTTTGACCAATCGGGGACTCACAGTTAGCAGGGATGTGTGGATGACACTCTTTTTAATTCTCAGAAGTACGAACGGTTTGTAAATCAGTAATGGAGGAAAAATTAATAATTGCAATTTGTGTATGACACCAAGTCTTTTTGTCAAAACAGAACTGTTAATGAAAGACTGGAGCAAGATTTGCACCACTTCAACTTTTCACACTTTCAACTGTAGGTGGCAGACATATGCTAGTAGAAATAATAAAAAAGAAGAAACCTTCCCTGCTCATCCAGTGTGAACTCTATAGTTTCTTGAATACACATTAAGTGTCTTTAGCTTCGTGCTAATGTTTTTTGTACAACTATATATATAAAAATATGATGTGCTTCATTTCAGGACTATTCAAAAAGGTTTATTAAATATTTAAGGAGTAACTTGGTTTTAGGGAAGTCATAGATGATTAAAATCTCTTTTAGTTCTTCTCATTTAGCAGCTTTAGCTTCTTTTATGTAATATTAAAATCAAAATACTCAAACCTGACAAGAGCGTAACGGTTCACCAAGTTCACCAATATTATATTACGCTGTTTCCTTCATTGGGACACCTCTGCTTCATGGTTATTTTAAATGTCTTTCCGCATTGAAAAAAAACCCGCCTCATGCTCAACCAGACACACATTCAGACGCTCGCGTCAAACCCAAGTTAAAAGCAGCAACTCCCAGAAGATATGTGCTGGAGTTGTTCCTTTGGAACAGCCATCTCTGAAGGTAGTCTCTAAGAAGATTACTGCAGAGATGGAGTGCTTTAAGTTATGCCTACATAAATCTGATCCCAAGACAGGCGTGGTAATGTTCTGTAGGTCTAAGCTGAGTGATTTGGCCTGTGGAAGCTGCCCCAGTAGATGATGGTAAGGAGAGGGGGTGGAGGCAGTAAAACAACTGACAGTTGGTCATTATGAAAGACGCAGGTGGGCCAGGAATCAATCACGCCAAGACCGGCCTGAACTTTGACAGATGCTTGACATCTGCCTGATGAAGAGCTCTGAAGCTCCTGTGAGAAAAGAGGAAGGAGTGGGGAGCAGCAGAGGATGGAAAAACCTGAGATGAGGTGGAAATAACATCATAAAGTAGTACCATACCAGATGCAAGCTTAGTAGAAGTTACTGCAGGAGTTCTACAAAGATGACAGCAAGGGAAGACAAGAAAAAAAAAGAAAGGAAATTGAATACACTCTTTGTCGTTTTTTGTTGTAGTTTTTTTTTTTTTCATAATTTGTTTTGACAATAGCTTGATTGGGTATTTCATGGTCTCTGCTCAGATAGTAAGAGGAAACATCTCAAGTATGAATTTCCACCACACTATTTGTTCAGACTCCGTAACTTGGAGCATTTGGTTTTATTTTGTTGTCAATTTTCTTCTCATGAAAACAAAAAAAAAAAAAATCAAGTCTGTTCCGCTTGTAAATGGAGCAAAATACCACTTTGTGGGTGTTTTTTTTTATACATTATATTAGGAATTGATCAAATAATAGCCTTAAAAGCTCAAAAAAGCTGATTTTGCATAATATACGAACTTTACTTGATAAATCTTATTTATTATTTAACCAATTTCAGTGTGCTAAACATTTTTGCAAAGTGTTTTCAATTTCATAGTAATTACAGCTGAATTTGATTTACATTTAATGATAAATGACATGGTACTGAAAGAAAATGAAATTGTTTGTAAGGAACTAAAAAGAAACAAGGAAAGACAAAATACATATGCGGAGTATAGTAACCCCAACAAAAGCTACCAATGATAAATAAAATTGTCATTATTATTAAAAGTCCCAAACTTTTGAGAACAATCCTTGTAAAAAACTAATATAAGTAATCAATAAAGATAAAATTTTACTAATATCGTAGTAAATTCTCATAGAGCGGAACAGACACAAACTAGCTTCAGTTTGTTTTTGTTCTTTTAATGTCAGCTTTAAGATAGACAGCAAAAAACAGCTTTTTATTTTATATCAACTAAACCTCCAACTCTCTTCTCACCAGTCTTGACCTGACCTGACATGCAATTTTCTGACTTGTTCTTTACAGAAACAAACCCTGGAGGTAATTTCAGATTAAAATATCATTTAGTGTGTCGTTTTTCTGGAAACTTCAACAGTGGTTCAGAGTAACTTTAAGCTGTTGGTCTTTGGGTTTTCCGGGCCCGTAGAACCACCTCAAAGGACTTAACAGCAATGAAAGGTGCAATTATTGTGTTTGTGGTAAGCATTTGAAGGATAATGTAAGGATAATGTAAGTTGCATGCATTTATTTTATACGGATGATGCAGCATTCCAGTCGTTAGAGAGTTGCAAATGCTGCAAGCATGGGGGTGTGCACGAGATACGTAGGTGTCTGTAGAACGCCAACACAAACTACACTCTGATTGCCTAATTTCTTCACTTCTAACAGCCAAACTGTGTGCAATCATGTACAAAGAGCACACACTTTTCTTTTGAACAGCACTAACAAACTCCCAGCTTAGTGTTGAAGGCTTGGAAGGGGGTTGAAAAACAACTTTTAACGTGATCCACAATGATTCTACTGACAATCTACATGTCACAAACACCTATTAGCCTGCCTTCTGAGCCGTAGCGTCCCTAGTAGTCATCATGCAGGATTCCTCCGCAGTACCAAAGCTGCAGTAAAAAGTGTTGAACTTTCATACAGATGCTCAAAATCCATCAACAAAATTTAAATAAATAATCTTTCTCTTCTGCTTTGACCTGCTACCATAGCTGCTGGCCAATGAGTTAAGAGATCTTTAGTCACATGATTTGGTTTACAAAGTTTGGTCCGTATCTCCGGTAGATGCCAGTCTGAAAAAAAGACCAAACGCAAATTTCAGGACTCCATCCGCAACAAATATGGGAACTCATTCCCGGAACAACAGACATTTCCAGTCTAAATTCACCCTGAGGCTTTACCCTTCAACTCTGGAGTTGTCAGCAGTGACTCATAAATAACACACAATCTTTCCCAAATTTTTCAACCATCTACGCAATCAACTTATTCATTGCACATCAGTGCAAAGCCTCTGTTGTAGTCCACTGGAATTCCATTTGATGCCCAAACAGGACTGTCAGAAATAGTATTTTAAGCGCTAACCCTCACTGTGGATGGATGCATCACCCTCTGCAGTGAGGGCAAACCACAAACCCTAGCTTCTCTTGAAGTGTGCGCTGATGCACAAAAGTTTACATTTAAATGTAAGTAATGACTTTTTTTAACCCTTTTAAAGTTAGGAAACCAATGTTTTGTATTTCCGAGCGCTAGCAGCTCCGCGCTAACGTAGGTGCCCGGCAACTACTGATGATGTCATAGTGGGACTAGCGCCCAAATTTAAAAACACGTTTTTTTCTATAATTCTCCGTTTGGAGGGTAAATATAGGGGTTGGGATATGATGTAGGGATAGGGGAAGAATTGGGATTTTTGCCTTATAATAGTGGAAAAAATGTTAAATTGACAGTTTGACCAGCTCCACTAAAGATAAAGAACAGCCATTTTAGTTGGAACCCAAAACCTCTTGATTAAAGTGATGGATCCTGAGTGTACTTATTTGTAGGATGAGGGAGGTGCTACAGTCTTTGATTTAGAGATATACAGTTTTTATAAAGACTGAGATATTTATTTGGATACATCATCATCGTCATTTCTCTCTCAAATGACTCAGCCATATCTCTCTGTTTCTATTTTTTCCCTCTTCTTAAAAATACAGCGTTCTGTCTACCTTGGGCATTGAGTTTCTCCTTTTCCCTCCGCCTCCATCACCATCCCCGTCCTCTACCTCTCCTCTTTCATCTCCTGCTTTAATCGGGCATCTGATCACAAGCCCAGGAGGAAGGGGGAATAATGAGATTAGGGCTGTACATGTTTACACATTCTAATTTACACCGAGATCCTGCTGTCTTTCTCTGTCTGACCCATATTTCTCCATACCCCTCCTACCTTGTTTTTCTTCTCTTTTTATAACCCTTCTCTCCATCGTTCTTGCCTTGTGTGGCTCCTGGAAAGGCATGCTTTATTAAACTTTAATCAATGTTATTATACACAGTATTTGGTTCATAAACATAAACGGATAATAATGTCAGTGACCTGTGATGAAAAGTTGCCCTCTTTCTTTCCCAGTCATAGAACTAAAAAATGTAACTATTTTTCTTTTTTTTATCTACTTCAATCTAATGATTAAAAATGTAATTTAACTACGGCTGTAAACAGGATTGTAGATCTTTCCAAAGAAGGCTTTACTATAGTACAAATGAAAATCTGCATTGAGGTCTTGTTGATCCTTCGGAGGGCGATGAGAAAACTGAGCAGACTTTACAATGACATGTGTGTTACTAGAGATAAAGTTAGAAAAAAAAAACCTTTTACAAAGTGTAGCATGTTTGTTGTGGACTTGTAAGCAGCACCCTGACTCTCACTGTGTGGAATGTCTTTAAAAACCCAGCTATCAGAGGTGTACTGTCAGTACAATACAGCCCGGCTAGCAGTTAAAATACATTTTTCAAACATACCGAGAAAGATAAAACCCTGTTTGGAGTTCAGTATAACTGAACAAACATTGCATTGCAAAAATGTTGTAGATTTGGCTTTCGGCACACATATGTGTAAACTTCAATAAATTTATGTTTGTACTTTTATTTGACATTTTATAGGGACTTTTGGAGGTAAATTGTTAACTTTATGTGAACCACAAGGCTTAATGAATTTGGCTGGTTCCAATGTTGAAGAAGCTACTGACCCAAGGTCATCAATCAAGTAAAAACCCAAATACTTTTAAACTGAGGCACGTTTTTAAAACAAAAGGAATTGGATCCAGATAAGTAACCTGGCATCAGGTAGAACAGCCAAACTTGAACCCAATATAACTATTCCATACACCTATTTTTGAGACCTCTATATGATCCAAACTTTCCTTAAAAACTCACTGTATTCAACGTAGCCCATGCTTTGGCCCTGTTGTTCATCATCATTCCACTAGAGGCAGTAGAAGGTTTTTTCCTGCTAATTTCAAAATGGCAGCCTCCATGAAATCCAAAAACAAGAAAGCTAATTTTCCAAACTTTATGGTAAAAATAACTCATCAGCTGCTATTCATTATTTTAAATGGCTGTATTAAAAGAAGGCAAAATGTGTTGATAGTTAATTCTTTATATGACAGTTTGTGACATTTGGCTATATAAATAAAATTAAATAGCATTTCATGAAGGGTTTTTAAAAACATCTTTATTCCCAAAAGTTTAAACTTCTGTTTGACGTATTAGACTTTGCAAAGTCCTATTTTCACAGACTGTGACTTTAAAATGTCCTGATACATACCAAGGAGTGATGGCACCAGATGCATTAGCCTTCTCTTATCCAGGTAGGTGATAGCTAAGATTACTGCTCACGTTCCGGTGAGGTTTTTAAAACATCAACATAGGTCAGCTCAACATCCTAATGAGAATCGTGAGGAAATCCCTGTGCGTCCCACATGCACCAGTCAGATTAGAGCCCTGTGTAGCTAATGATGTCTGACACCTGAATGGGTTCTTTGTGTTCCCTTGTGTTTAGCCGTTCAAGTCGAGATAAAATGTGTGACATTACGGTTACACTTTGAACTAAATCTGACTCTGTGTTTCTCTGCTCTATGTTTTACCATGTTGGGAGGTCCCTTAAATCAATATTAATATAAATGCATGTCAAATTTGTTTGTCATGAAACATTGCTTTGCTGTTGCGTGTGCTGGATACATCAAGCACATTGGTAATATGCCTATTTAAAAATGAATACATAAAAAATTCAGTGTGTAACCAGTTTCTCTACAGATGTACAGACTGGTACATCAAGGATGTCAAATTCTCTCCTGCTGACATTCATCCTATGTTGAAGACGGATCGAGACAAATGCCTGATTGTGTTCCATACTATCATTTTGACTGATGATATAAAGATGCTGTAAAGAACCAGTGAAACAAAAGACAGAGTTTCAGATTCTAGAGGACAGATGCAGTGCATGCGGTATATTTTATCTTTTTCCCTTCACCGCTGGCCTTTCTGATGATTGTTTTTTACATATTTTTGTGTTCCTTTCTCACTACATCCAATGACCTTGTAAAGAAAATGCCGGTTTGTTATTTTAATCTTTCTCTGTTGGTCACAGCAGACAGATCAGACCTCGCTCCCCATGTTGCCGTTATTTATCCAGGGGTAGCCTGTACTCTGTTCCAGGTTGTCCTGGTGTGCAGCCAGAGGGCTGAAAAGACATTGTGTCAGTGATAAGAAGACAGAGGCAGTATCTCTTCTAAGCATACAGATGCACACACACACAGAGAAGATATCAAATAAATGATTTGCCATGGATCATTGGAGTGGTAAAGCAGCTGTTTGGTTTCTGTCAATACACAATATCATATAAAATTAAGATCTGATCCATGTCTAATTTAACTATTGCAAACCCGCAGTTCACACCATTACTGTAGTTCTAAAAGAGTAGTCCTCGCCTTAAGGCTAAGTTTACTATAGCGGCAGTTATTGACCGTATATGGCTACTTTTATTTGGTTCTGTGTTAATCCTTTGTCACATGCATCCTGCGACTTATACTACAGAGTGACTTATAGTCCGAAAGATCCTGTAGATGAGAAACAAGGTCTTTATAGAAATTGAGCCAACAAACTGACTGTTGATGACAAGTACACAAAGTTCCCTCCCATCTACTGGTATGTGTGTCTCTCCACTCTGCTCTGCAACCAGAACACCTCGCTTTGGCAGCTGCATGTGGCACTTTTCTGTTCAACTGGATCTCTGTGCTGATGATTTTTTTAAACTGAGAGCTACTTCATGGGTACTGAGTCATTCGAAGGGCTATCAGTTTGAAATAACGAATTTGCTTAGTTTGCCTTTGGTTATACATTATTAATAATGAATAATGATACTCCTATATGTGAAGACACTCATTTCTCAACATAATTATAAACAATGACAACAAGCTAGAAATCAAATATCAATATTCAGAACTTTATTAATCTCAATAATTGTTACATTTTCAGATGATCACCTAAATTTCATGGGAAAATGTCCCATTTTCACGATGTTTATCAATAATTTAATGTTAAACAAAAATCAACTAACACAATTTTGAACTAATAACCAAATCTGCTGCATTTTTAACAAAATGAATAATCTATGAACTGGAGTAGGTCTGAAGTCACCTAAACTGATCTAAAGTTTATGTATCATGAACATATCTTTAAGAAGTTTTGATTTTTAAATCTGTGTAAATGCAAGTCTCATTTAAAATTAAAGAAACAGAATAAAATGTAATTTTAGATGCAGCTCACAAGTGAGTTGTGTCATTTTTAAAAGGGACCAGCGAGCAACTTCTGAGGTCCTTGGCGTGGGCACCGTGTTGGTGACCCCTGCTCTAATGTCTTCTACTTGTTTTGATCTCATCCATCGTATTATTGGCAACCTGGCAGTAGTGTGAAGTCAGAAGTGCTGGACTGCATCAGCTTTCCATTCAGTTCTTGACACAATCAAAGGCTCGTTTGTTGTTTCCTTCCTCTGTGGTCACTTCTTGGGTCCATTAATCTTGATGTACATGACTGGTTTCTTCAGCTGGAAGAAGGTTCTCTTTATTTGGCTTTCACACTAATGCACAAATACCCATTAGCGGGACACTAATGCACATAAGAATTATTTTTTCTCCATGGGGTGGTTTTGTCTGAAAAATTTATCTATATCTTGCTATCTTATTATTCTGTCCTTGGCTCTTGAGTATCTCTATTTTACCCAGACAGACAAACACCTGCAAAAACCAACAGTTCTCAATCCCTATAAGACTGCAATTTTTATGCATTAAAAGTCAGTCACAGTTATAGTTATCTTACTGAACAGACTCAAACCTGCTATCCACCGTAGAGCTGTGCCACACTGACCCAGGATGCATTCATTTTTGTATCAGCTCTATGTTTAGAGATTTATGTATAAATATTTTGTACAATTCAATTTGTTACATCTGATGAATATAAAACAAGAAACTTTTAAGTTCAGTTTGGTACATTTAAGAGTTAAAAGTACTTTTTGTTATTTAAATGTTTACATACTTGGAACCTTTAACATGTTCTTATGGCCTTTTTCTAATGAGAGAGGATAAAGAAAATTACGATTATAATTGCATTTCTAAATATTTCTTTAATCAAATCATTGTGAATCAAGAGGAGACAAAAAATACAGTAAAAAAAGCTTGTAGCTATGACGTAGGTGCTACAAATGGAAGGCCACATGCCTCTTTCTGATCAGATTCTTATCCATGCACGCCTTCATTTCCACATCTGACCTGGCATCAGGCTCAAAACTGTGCGACTGGATAGCCTCAATATTTCTCGCCATTTTTGTTGCACCAACAATTCTGGGTTTCTGATATGAGTGAGGAAAATTTCTAACTGCAGCTCAGCAGAAACTATATGTCCTGGGCCAGGGGTCAACAACCTTCAACAGTAAAAGAGCCAATAGGGCTCGTTCTCTACTGATCAAAACCTAGAAGGAGCCGCCCAGTGTGCTTGTTATTTTAGTTTGTGATTGATCCTTGGTAGTCTTAGTTTGTGGGCTTTGTTTATTTGTCTTCTTCGGGTAGTTTTGGTTAGGTAGCCCCAACGGTCGACATGGTTGGGTCAGCAGTCTCCCTGACTTATTTTATGTTTGACCAAGGAACCACCATGGAGAGAAAAAAGAGCCATATGTGGCTCTGGAGCTGCAGGTTGTAGACCCCTGTCCTAGGCTATTTGATTTTAGCAATAAATGATATAATCATAATTAAAAGACCACTGGGAATGCTTTTAAAATAGATCAAAAAATGATCCAAATGGGACTTTTAAGTATCCTTTCCAGAATTGGTCAAAAACATCAAGATATCAGTTGTAATCCATATTGTCCAGCCCTATCTTGTGGATCATTGTCCTGTTTCTTCTCCAAATATTCCTGTACCCATGCAATTACCCCTGCATTGCTGCAAATGCCCTTGCAATTTCAGCTTATGACTGACAGAACACAGCTAATCCAAATAGACAGTACCAAGTATAGCTGGGATAACTGGAGTTGAACACTTCTCCCTTTTTTACCACAATAAAAGAACAGCGTTCCTATTGTGCTGCACACTTGTGTTTGTCCTGCATTGTTGGCAGTGAGAACAAAATATTTTCAGTCTTGCTGTCTGGGAAACATGTTGTGTAAGGTTTGAGACAAATGAAAATCTGATGGTCGAATGAAACAAGCAGAAACTTGTTAATGTTGGCTTGTGTGAGCAAGATAACGCTACTTGAAGCCTGAATTTTAAATTATCATTGCAGTGCTCTGGTGATATTAACATATTTTTACTTTTTGGCTTACGCATGAAATGGTTAAAAAAAACTATTTTTTTGTTGTTTTAAACTAACAAATGCTCTGTAAGGACAAGATAAGGACTGTCCCTATACATGCTGCACGGTGGTGTGGTGGCTATCACTCATAGCAAGAAGATTCTGGTTCAAATCCCAGTTGGGTTTACATTTTCTGCCCATACATGCATCAAAATTTGATTAATGACTCTAAAATTTTCTCTCGGGAGTGAATGTGAGTGTCTGCCTGTGTGTGGCCCTGCGATAGACTGGCCAACTTTCCTGGTTGAATAGGCTGGGGATAGGCTGCACGGACCCCCGTGACCCTGCACAAGACTGAGAGGAAGTAGAAGAAATACAGTTGGATGGATCTATATATGTGTTCCTCAGCAAAAGGAAAATTTAAAGCAAATGATGAAAACATGAGAACTATCCAGTTTAAGATGTTTACACTGGGTCCAACTTTCCTAATTCTGAATGGAACAATGTTTTTCTTTTTCACATCTTTGTGAGGAGGGAGGTCTAGATCCTATCAGCAGCACACAGGCAGAGCAGGTCTGAACACCCTAACAAGTGTGGAGAAGGAAATGGAAAGAGGTAGAGATGAGCTGATGCATTTCTGCTGGACACACACTGTAACCGGTGCTGGTCATTTGTCATGCCAGCATGTGTGTTGAAGCGCATAAATGCAAGTGTGTGTAAAAGCACACACACTTGCATGCACGGATGCAAACACACACAAACTCACAAGCATTGTTGGGCTGATGGTAATTTGATCCGTGCTTTGCCACATGGCTGGGCCACAGCAGCACGACAGTGAGGCCAAGTCTCCAGTGGAAAGTGTTTACTGTCCAGCACAGTTTTGCTCCTCCAACCTGTCCCCATTCCATCACCAGGCTTTTTGTTCTCCTGTGAATACACCACTCTTCACTTCATGTTACTGTCATCTAAAGCATGTAAACATTAAAGCTTTATCTCTAAATAGTAGTTATATTGAACACACAAGGCATTTTCAGTTGAAAGAGTACTTAAAATTGCTAAATTTAAACAAAGTGGTGTAATACCCTCACTTGTTCTTTAAATACTTTGTTAAAGGTGTGACTGAAGGGTGTAGCATTAGCATCTATATATGCTAGCATGCTTGACATGTGCTGTCGGTGTGTCTTATAGTGAAGAAAATACAGTAGTACTAAAAGGTAAAATTGTGGCAGGATATACTGTATTTTCTGCAAAAAAATGTCTAATCAAGAAGAAGAAGAAGAAAAACATGTATTAGTCGCTCTGGAGTACACGTCATACTTATGGTAGAAAAGTATGACATTTCGGAACAAATCCACCAAGCCCAGGAAAAAAATTAACATCTAAAAAAATACAAGAATATTAATCTTTTGATCTTTATAAGAAAAATATCAAAGTTTAGGAAGAAAACAATCAGATTATCTTCCATGCTTGTTTTGGACGACACTTCTTCTGCCACTGTCAGTAGCAAATACTTATACTCAGATGCATCGCCCTCTAGAGGTTGATAGAGGAAACAACCGCTAAAGGAAAACCGTGTTTACTGGGAAAATAACAAATCTATGAGCCTATTTATGTCTTCAGAAAAACACAAATAAGTTGCTCCTGAGTATAAGTCGCACCCTTTGCTAAACTATGAAAAAAACTTCAACTTATACTTCGTAAAATATGGTATAGTAAATTTATAGAATACTTTGAATAGTCTTTTATTTGTTCATTGAAATTCATTCACTTTATTGTCAGAAATACGTTTGATATAATAATGTTTACATTTCAGCATAAAGGAAACATAAGTGGCTCAAAAGAAGGATAGAACTAGAAAATCCCTCTAACCAATCTGCATTTGATGGACAGTAAATACACAACGTGTATTTAAAACAGAGGTTAGTAATTGTTAGCCTGCAAACTGCTGAGTTGAGTTATTGTGCTGGGTGTTAGAGGCCGCCCTGCAGTGCAGCTGACTGTCACTGTCAGAAGATTCAGATGTCCATTCAACCACCGGGCGAGGACAGCGCTGGTGAAGGCCTGGGGCTGAATCCAGGCTTAGTCTGCACACTTAATCATCAAGCCATTCTGTCAGGCTCAAAGGGTAAAAGACTCATTAAAGTCCAAAATACCTCCACAGGGAATTAGTGATATCCAACTGCAACATGTTCTAACTATCTGCTGAAGGAATTTCTGCTAATTCAAACGTGACCATACAGAGTTTGCAGAGAAAAAAGTATGGTAGTTTTTTTTTTTTTTTTTTTTTTAATATATATAGCTCTGAGAACCGAAATCGGTGTAGAAATACTCTTCCCTGTGTTGGTCAGTATGGCACAGAAAAAAATCCTAATTCTGATAGTGAATATCATTTTCCAAGTCCTAGATGATCCATGACATAATCCTGTCATGTAAAGCTCTTATGTTCTACAAAATTGGATGTTTGGCTCAGCTCTTCTTTTACAAAATAATTTTATAAATGCTGATTAAAGACATTTCTAAGTTGTGGTGAGTAATGATTAACCCTGGACAACCTAAGAACAATTTTCTTCTAGGCATTTAAATTTAACTAGGGCGAATGATTTTTGTTTGTTCTCTTTAGGTAACAGCAATTAACAGCAGCCACAAAACAAACAAACAAAAAAAAGACAGCTCAACTTGAACCCTTGGTTCTCTAGAGCAATCCTGAAAGTTTTATGTGAACCGAGCTCCCACCTTCCATTCGCTAAATTGAGGCGTATCTTTAATGTTGCACTTCACCAAACAGCCACTAGAGGGTGAGGTCAGATTTCCATTGACTCCTATATTAACAACCTTGCGATCAACAGTTTAATAACTTATATTTCAGTGCGTGTTCAAGTAAACACTTTCCATGAAAAGTCTATGTAAATGGAGGTATAAGCAGGTTTCTGGGCTTCCGCGTTTAAAACTCATGCATTCGCTGGGCACATTTTTAAGACTGTTTTCATGCTCTACATACAAAATGCTTGACAATGAGCAGCCAATGAATATTACACCATGCTGAAATTTGATCAGTTATGGACTCGGATTTAGTGGTGACGTATGGATGGTGCTCATTTTTATTCTCAGAAGTAGGGTTGGGAATCACTGGGTACCTCACGATACGATGTGATACACGATACATGGCTTACGATATCGATTATATCGCGATACTCCAATAATTGGTAAAAATCATCTCTAATAACTCACATTATATATAGAGGAACACATATTTTTGAAATATATATCCCCAAATATATCTCCATTTATTTTTAAACTTGAACACGATCATAACAAATAACTTGTCTTCATTGGTGCAAAAAAATAATAGAAAATGTTGTTCAGCATTTCAAAAATCAGTAATACCATGTCTTTGACAAGCTTTGACACCAATTGAATTGAAATTATCTGTAAAATTCAGTGTTAACAATAGTAAATATATGAACAACAGTGCCAATACTTAATGCAAAATTGTTGTAAACAACAGAGGAAAAATTATTAATTCAAGCATCTGCCCCCTATCTTCCTTAAGGGAACTTTTCACCCTAAGGATGGAGATTATAACGTTTACAGCCTCTTTAAACAAAAATAAAAGATTAATACTTGATGAGAACCCATCGAGAATTAACTTCAAGACTAAATATTACAATATATCACAAGATCGTTACTTTGGCACACCCCTACATAGAAGTACCAGCTGTTTGAAAATGGTTCATGAAGGAGAAATTAATAATTGCGGTTTGTGTATAAACAAAATTCCTGGATGTATTGGAATGGAGTGGTGAAAGAAAAAGCTTGGAGCGAGATTCTCGAGGTATCAAGTAGTGAAAGACCGATGTGAACACTGTATGCTAAAAGGACGTTCAAGAACGTGTGTCACAAGCTTGTGTGAACATAGCATCAGACTGACCTGCACTTCTTCCTTTGTATTGCTGTCAGTCGCAAATACTGGTACACATATCTACACTGCCCTCTAGTGGGTGTTGCTGTTATTTTTTTAATCACATATAAGTTGCACCTGAGTATTAGTTTTACCACCGGCAAAACTATGCAAGAAAAAAAAATAAAAAACATGATTTATTCTATGAAAAACATTATAGCTGTTTTTTGGCATGTTGCTGTGTTGGGCGATCCAAACAGACAGACAATGTGCCCCTCCCACTTCAAGCTGCATTTCTAGAACTTTATTTTGACTATCAGTCCAGGGTGTTTAAGTCTGCAATAGGAGCATAATCTCAGATATAAACCTCTACTCTAGGAACACTGAGACTACATTGTTCATACTAAAAATAGACAAATCGCATCACTCTTTCTTGAAATGTGGGTGACCCTCTTCACTTTGCAATCATTACTTGTCTGCAATCAGACCGACATTCCTGTTCGACCTGTTTATGTCGCAGCGTCACCAGGTCTGTGTGATATCTTTATGAAAACAAATTTAAAACACAATCTACTTGAAGTGTACTCGAGGAGAGAAGCAGACAAGCATTAAGAGCAATCTTTAAACCAGTCAGACATCTGTTTTCACAGACTTCAAAAACAGAAAACCTGTGAATAGTAAATCATTTATATCATGGAAACAAGAGGCTCCCACATTCTTTGTGAGTTTGTTGACTTTCAGAAAACACACCTTCTTGTCCACCTGAACCTTAAGAGGCAAACTCAACCCTCAGCAGCTGCCTTTTTCTTTTTCTTTTAAAGTAGAAACTTTCACAACTAAATTATCTTCCACAACTCATAAGTCTTAGCAAATACTCCTGTTTGCTTTTAATATCTTTGAACAACAGGACCTCAAGCTTCTTCATATATATGCTGTCTGTGGTGCACGGCAAGATAATAAAATGGATAAGGAGTATTCTAGAATTTGTTGGTAAATAAGTTCTTTTTAAAACAGGAAAAACAATTCTAGTATATAATCATAAGTATTTGCCCTTGTCAGGGGTTTAAGTTTAGCTTCTTTCATCTATAAAGTGAAGCAGCATTTTTCTCTTAA
>NC_050521.1:12077335-12091049 GCF_002922805.2 Oryzias melastigma | reverse complement strand
TGCACCCGCCCACGTGAGGTCTGACTGAAAAGCAGGGATGGGTCAGACAGGTGCAGCTCACAGGTGGCAAACAGAAGGGAACGACCTACGGATGAAGGAGTCCGCACTGGAAAAGCTTTTGCATTGTTCTTCCTGAACTCCGGAAACACACCCCGACAGACGCACACACACCTGCTCTCCCGAGTAGCCCACCCACTTGAGTGAAACAAAGTCAAAGCTAAATGTGGTGCGGATTTGTTCCCTCTTGAACAAACATGGAACCGTGCATTCAAACAGGCTCTGACACGGTCATCGAATGTATTCACAGTTAAAATGCAATGTTGCATTTATTGCAAACCACCAATGCTTGTTTTTTTTAAGTTGGGGGTCCCCTAACTTTTTCTTGTGAATGCCACATAACTGTTTTCCTGTCTGATGTAGGGCCGAGATCGGTTTATAGGCTAACAGAAAAGTATAACAATCACAGCCTAAACGCAAACCTTTAAGTTTTTCAAAAAGTCACCCATAGCCAAATTTTAAATTATTTCATTTATGTAATCCTCAAAGAAAAAAATAATACTAAAACATTTTAAAAACTAGATACATAGCATTACCTGCAAAAATGCTAATGTAAATGCCATAAGCTGAATGTAGCTGAAAAACACTGAAGCTAATAGATAGCTAAAATATTAGCTAAATTCCAAATTAGCCTAAAAAAACAGAAAAATATTCTAAATTAGCCAAAACAGCGAGCATGTAGCTGAAATGCTAGTTAAACTTCAAAATAACCTAAAAAACTGAAAAAAGACTAAATTAGCCAACAGTTAGCATGTAGCTGAACTTTTAGCTAAATGCCAAATTAGCCTAAAAATTCCCTCCGGTCGTCTTTTGATTTATTGTAAAATTGTTCCCAGCTGATTTTTTAATAACGATTTTGCCATTTTTTAAAAAGCAAAAATCAAAAACGGTGTCATTTTCTTGGACATAGTTCCTGCAGAACAGCAGTAGTTTATTAGAAATTCACCCCTGAGTTGTGGAGAGAGCCTGCCCTTACTTCCCATCATCCATATATTAGCATTTTCTTGCACTAGCTTACCTATAACTTGTGGTGTGCTAGGCGAACAATACACATTCTGAACCAGATCCCAGCTTGAATGAACAAAACCAAGATGTCCATGGATCTAGTCGTGGAGAGCAGGGAGCTAGTGGCTTACCGTAGTAGCTTCTACATCACAACTAAGCTTTTCAAACTGGATTATTTTGTCTGCTCCTGATTCAAGACAACAATTTGAATCAAGAAATACTCCATCCATCCAACCTCTTAGCCTAACCTGGCTACTGTTGGCTGAAGGTGGGTACATTCTAGTTTGTCATAAGAAATACTCGGAACTTCAATTTTAAGCTGTTTTCTTTCTATATGTCCTCCATCATATGGAAATTGCCACACATACATGTTAGAAACACAATGTTCGTTGTAGTGGGTCTTTAAACTATGAATATTGTAATAGCTGCCTTCGGGCCTGTTTGCAGTCGCCATGGCTCCCCATTTCTGTTTTACTAATTGATAATAATGAAGAGTGCGGGCTCTTTAATGGCTTTGCTTTCATTGCCAAGCGTTGCATCATTTTCCACAGCTGTGAGGAGTGAATGTGGTCATTTATACAGTCTGAAAAGCCATGTGCAACAGCCCCTGTGAAAAAAGGTTAATTAAGCATATGTGACCTCCTTTGTGTGGTGGTGTGACACGGACACGGGGGGGTAACACATGCGGGACGTCGGGGTGGAGCTGTGACGCGCCGCTTGCTGCAGCTGAAACACTTTTCAGACCAAAGTATTTTTGCGCGTTTGGGTGTCCGTTCCGACGCGCAAAAGCCGCGCAGATCTGCTTGCCCCCTCCTTTTTTTACCCCTCTCTTTTGGAGTGGGAGGGGCTCGTTTTTCCTTCGATTGTCCGCCCCCCCTTCTCATTTTTTTTTTCCAAAGTTGAATTTTCCGCCTGCCTGGGAGCTGTCGCCAGAGGAGCAGCGCAGCTCACTGCGCCTCCAGACCAGAACGCACCGGGACGAGGGCTTGTTTTTTCTTTCTTTTTTTCACAAGGGAGGGAGGCTGCGTCTCGCGGAGCAGACAGGAGGAGAAAACACCTCCTAACCCGTTAGGGATTCTTTTTTTGTGTGATTCAACCCTCTCCTCTCTAGTCTGTCGTGTTGCTTCCTTTCGGGATACTTCCAAGATGTCAGAGGAACAGAGCTGTGGGCATGAAAAGCTGGTAGGTTTTTCCAAAGCCCTTTCCTCTGTGCGCCGGTACCGGGGTCTGGTTCGGGGTAGATGTGGAGCGAGGCTCGGAGATGACGGAACAGGAACGAGAGTTCTTATTTTTGGTTCCACTACCATCTGTTGGGATTTTCTTGAGGGTTTGTTGGTGAATGGAAGCGAACGGTGCGCGCATGAACATGTCTGTGGGAAGCTGATCGGGTCGTGCTCAAACTTGGACTCGGGTGCTTGGGCTTGTGTCCTCAGTAGTGGATCCTCTTTAATACATTTCTTTTTTTGGTGTGATGTCCTAAATAACGCTTTCCATCTGACTCCAGTCGGTAGAGGAGTAGAGACCTCTCATAGTGGAGTCCTCAGGGTTTGGTTTGGATGTTCACCTTCTGTCAGGAGTCGCCACAGCTTGTAGTTTGGCAGATATAGTTTCACACCTTCCTGACACAATCTTGTATTTTAACCGGGCTGGGGACCAGCACAGGGAAACTGAGCCATCTCTGTTTCATTCAGATTATTCCACTAGGAGATGGATCGTCTCTGCTGGAGAGCAAAAAACTTGTCCAACTTTAGTGCGTGAATCCCACAGGAAAGAGATAACAGCCGAGCAGGAATCAGATTTTTTGCTTTTTTAGGAGCAATTCATGGACATTTGTTTAGTAGGAATTAGTGCTGGGCGATATCCATTGGGCTATTTCTCTTCTATCATTTTTATTTGTTTATTTTATTGATGAACAGTTGTGCAAAAATGTGCAAAAACCATTGTGCACTTAAATGAAATGTTTGTCATTTGGGACAATCCAGTTACATGTTACTTTAAAAATAAAGTCAGAGAAAAGTAAGTAATGACATTTTTGTCAATTTTTTACCAGAGAATAACTGAAAATAAGGGCTGCCAAAAACGATTATTTTAATAGTCGACTAATCTCCAATTAATTTTTTCAATTAGTCGACTAACTGGGTCGCACTGGATGTAAAACACATATCTTAACCATCATTAGCTTTAAACGAAGTGTTTAAGCTGGGCGATATGACCATGTCGTGTGGGCGATAGAAAAGTGTCTATTGTGCCATTTCTCTTCTATTGTTTGTAACCTAATTTGATCAATTACTATGCCAAATATAACATTAAATAGTCCAAACCTCATCAGTGTGTACACAATATATATACATACATATACATATATATGTATATATATATATATATATATATATATATATATATATATATATATAAGTGAAGATAAAAACTAATTAAAAAGAGATTCTTCACATAGAAACTCCTTCTTGGGGTTAAAGCTGCTTTAGTTCTTTGAGTTGCACTCACGCAAATTTACGACAGACTTTATGTTACTTAACACGAGTGCAGAACGATGGATGCAGAAGAGCAGGCAGCCCAAGAAGAAGCTGTTTCAGCAAAAGAGGGGTACATCCGTGTTTTGGCTGCATTTTAGATTCAAGATGTCCAACGATCTACAGAAGACAGCAATATGTAAATTATGCTAGGAGACTATTCCCGCACTGATGCTAACACAACAAACCTTCTATCACTCAAGGAAAGTCCACAAAAATAAACATTTGAGATTACAAAAAATAAACGATAAATCAAGCTGTGAAACAGGACTGAGGACTCAGATTCTCGCGATCTGCTCCCAAAAATTCAAGAATGAGTATTGTGATGTCCAAATCACTGATTCACGATCATTATAAATACAGAAGAGTGTAGTAAATTCTTATGTAGTAAAATATTGATTGCTCTGAAATGCAGAATAATGTTGGATCTTAATCTATGAACTAAAACAAACCCAAATGAGCGGCGCTAGTAAACAAATCTTCAAAATAAAGTGTCAGTGAAGCTTCCTGTTTTCAAAGTAAAACTAGCGAGAGCTTTTTTTAACAACTGAAAATATACTTTATAGCACATGTGTCAAAGAGAATGGCAGACCCGGCATTAGAAAGCGTGCACCGTAGTTTTGAGATAAAAACAAAAACAGACAAAAAAAAAAAAACAACACTTCGACTAGCAAATTAGTTTTCGACCATTTTAATGGTTGATGTAGTCGCAACTAATTGACTGATTGTGGCAGACCTACTGAAAATATACTTTATTTTGGTATATTGTGACATATATTGCTATTGTGATATACAGTTACATAATTCATAATGTGATTTACATTTTTTTGTTCATATAGCTCTAGTAGGAATGTAGTTTTTCTGGTTGCTTCTGTAGTGTTTATGTTCTTTGATTTACTGTATTTTTTATTATTTACAAGATCAGCGTAATTCCAGCAGAATCTGCTAGAATTACATGAATTGTGTTCACAGTTCAAAAGTTAAAGTATGTTAAAGATTTTATGTTTAAGCATCAGCGGTGACGCCTCGTGCCTTAAAGGGTGAATTGTCCAAATAAAAGGCAGATACGTGGTCTTTGTTCTTACCTGTCTCCTATTGAGGTAACTTGCAGTAGTTTATGTTGACTTTTATTTAAATAAAACTTAAGTAGCACAGTGTAAATGATGTATTGTGTTTTATTTTTGTTTGTTTAGCTATTTATTTATTTATATTTCTTTATAAAAAAAATAGGAAAGGGTTCTGTATGGTCTTAGTTAATAAAAGTTATATTTTTTTATATATATATGAAACTAACTGTTCTGTGACATTCATTTTATACATAGAGAAGTAGTTTCTATTATTCCACAAACTTTGATTGAGGATTTATTTGTACGAAGTGACTTGACTGATGTCTCCGTCATGTTAGGATATAAACCAATGGGACAAATGCTTCCAACTTTAGTTGTCAGACAGGCTGAAACATCAAAGGAAGCTAGAGAAACTACCCCCAGCCCCATACCCTCACGTAGTCATACATTGGAGGTTGAAGGGCAATGATTGACTGAGCTGATTTAGCGAACGGTCAAAGCGGCCGAGCTGTGTTTTGGTGGAGAAGCAGTGGACGCTCTCCGGGATCAAAGTCAAAGGTGTCCTCCGGACAGCTGCGGAGTCGGCTGCCGCCTCAGAACCCATGCCGCGTCAAAAGTGGGATGAAGTGTACAAAGCCAACGGCGAGGTGTTGAAGTGTTAGACATAATTCATCAGTCGCCTGCATGCCAGTGGCCGGGGAACTCTTCTTACAATCTGCTGATCTCAGCTGGCAGTGTGAGGAAACATGCTTGTCGTCGGGCTGCTTTGGATGCCTTTGCGTCGGCTCACTAAGCTCTGTTGTTATCGGATGATCAGCTGCCAGGTAGTGTGTGTGTGTGAGGTTTCCTGCTTTTCATTGGGTAACTCTTTTACAGAAACCTGTATCTCTGTGCCGAATCTTAACTGATTGCTCTGTTCAGCCTCTTTCTCCAATCAGGTCGGCTCCAGATGTTTGAGAAAAAAGAAAAAAAAAACTCTGATGGAGCCTGTAGACATCCTGCAGGAGTCCAGGCAGGCAGAGCTTGCTGCTTCGTACCATTACACAAATATGGCTCATCAGGCTGATTACACATCAGTACACTCATGAATGCATCCGTCTCAAGGAGACAGGAGCAGAGTCAATGCTCCAGGCTGCTCCTTAAACCTTCAGAAGCCATACATCCGCTTGGCTGACCATCTCTCTGTCTTAGGGGTTGCTTACCTGTGGCCTCTTTCTTCCCATTTGTCTTATCTTCCTATTTCTCTCTTTTCTTTCCACCCTTCAGCCTCTGTGGTTGCTGCTTCATGCCACGAGCTCCGAGGCACATCAAAGTGAGCCTCACAATTGTGTTGGCTTTACCTGCTGTTAGTCTATTTGCTTTGACTTGCTACACACAAATTGGTGGATCCATTGAAAACAGGATTAATGCCAGGTGGACGACTCCATGTAGCACCAGGCATGTGATGTACGTTCAAGAAGGAGCTGAATGCGGGTTCTTAATCGAGCTTTTAGCAGATTGTTGTTACCCAGCACTAGCAGACGTACATTGGTTTGGTGCAAATCTTACTTTAGCCTTTATCTTTTACAGCTCTATTGTAAAAGTCCGTCTGGGCACAAACTGCATTTATTCATTTCACCTTCATGATCAATGTTTAAATGGTTGTCACTTCCTTAAATCATAAACGATGCTATCCGTATGTCACTACCAAATCCAAGTCTCTGATTGGTCAAAGTTCAACCGGTTTAACTTTTAATGTCTGTTTAACGCTTTGTATGTGGAGCCCGGAAACAGAAACTTGCGTAGCGGCTAAGGCTGGGTTGATAAAATTAATTATTCGATTTGAATCAATTTAAGTTTAACAGATCAATAGTTGATTCATAAAAATATAAATCAATTTAGCAAATAAGGCTAAAGTTTGCTAGCTTGATGCTAACATTTAATGGAATTTTCCATAGGACGACTAATGCTAACCTTCAGTCGAGGTAAACATAAATCGCTGACTAAATGAACATCTCTTATAAACTCACTCACTAGGTGGTCTAAATCCCAATTTCTTTTGCTAATACTTTCTTCTTCTTCTGGAATAAGATGTAATGCTAAAGGGCAATCGCCACCTAGTGACCCAAACTGAAACTTCCTCCAGGAGAAGCAGAATTGTTTGCAATGTTAATGATCTGAACATTTTTGTTAACCTCTCTGTTTGAAAAACCAGGTAACACTTTATCCTGTTAACAGTCTCATTATTTCACTAATACATTTTACAGTCTGCGAACTGTATCAGATTAATGTAAATATATTCAAAATATATACAGATTATTAATGTGTTTCTAAACAAATGTCACTAAATGTGTAAACTCAAAACTGAATTGAATTGAAGAATCGAAATAAATGAAAAAAAATAATAAATAATTGGAGTATCGATTCAGGCTGTGATGAATTGAATCGTTTCTCGAAATTATAATCAATACCCAGCTCTAGTAGCGACGCATGAACACAAAAGTTTTGAACGCAGAAGCCAAAAATGCCCATTACAAACATAAACACAGATTTTTCATTGGAAGTGGTTGCTTGAACACACGCTGCCAAGGCTAGTTTGCACATAGCATCATAGATCTTAAAGGACACTTAAAGTATTCAAAAAGATAAAAAGTTATGGTTTAGATGGGAGTAGGCCTCACCAGAAGCTTTCTCTGTAATTTAAACTAAATTAACTTAATTTCATTGCAGGATCCTATTTATAAATCTGCATTTTAGCTCACGAGATTACAGCAGCTTATCTTTCATTAAGATGGTTCTTGTTCTATTTTGATAGTCAGTCAGTTGTTTCTGCAAGTCGTAAAGCCTGTAAATTCAATAGAAAATTTGCTTCCTATTAAAAATCCCAAGTTTTTCCTTCAGTCGGACATATTTTTCCTTTGACAGGACTGTAAGCTAAGCTCTGCAGAGCACTGATCTGTGGGCTGCCTTTGAGTGTTGAAGTGAAGTGTTTCCTTCTCCTCTTCATTCTGCATTCTGTGGTCTGGCAAAGATCAATGGGCGTGCTCTGGCTGGTGGCCTTGTAAGCCTCAAATGGTTGGCATTCAACTTGATCAGTGTTTGAAACGATAGAGTTGCTTGTGTTGATCCAGCTTTAAACCGTTTATTTCATAGATTTCTGATCTGATAGTCATGCAGAAAGCAACCCTCTTGTTACTTTCTGCAAGATAGCCATGGAAAATGTTTGGAAATGGGTGGGTTTTGCATCTATTTAAAAAGTAGCACGGAAAACAATAGATCTATGGATATTGGCTACTATTCATTAGTTACTTATTTTCATAAAAAAGCGAATATGAAGCAAAATCTTCAGTTAAAATTGCCTTTATGGGTGGATACAGGCTGTCTGCAGGTAAAACATGGGCCAACATGCACAGGAGTGACACTTTTGTGTTTTGTTATTTTATTTTTTGTAACTAGTCAGAAAGAAAACGTCTAACCCATCTTTTGTTTAGAACGCAGTAGTAGTGGACAATTGAATCATGGACAATTAAGTTTGCTCTGCCTTTGGGTATTCCAAACTATTAAAATAAATAAAAGTAAAATTGCGCAGTATTCTCATGATTGTACTATAGGGGTAAAAGGGGCGGCCGTGGTGCAGCGGTAGTGCGGTCGACTCCTGATTGGAAGCGAGCGGGTTCGACTCCCGCCTTGCCCGTGTGTCGAAGTGTCCTTGGGCAAGACACTGAACCCCGAATTGCCTCTGGTGGAAAGTTGTCGCCTGTGTGTGAATGTGTGAATGGGTCTGGGTCTGTGAAGTGCTTTGGGCCCTTGAAGGAGAGTAGAAATACAAGTATTTACCATTTAAAATTCCAATTGCAAATGATGTCATGAGCTCTGTCACATTTCGGTAGGGTTGGGCGATTTCCTTTCGATTGCTTTGCGTCCGATGCAACCCGAACGATTACGAACTGCTATGAAGTACAAACAGGGAATGAGAGGGAAACGGCTCTTGCATGTTTTTTTCTACGGGCATGCTGTGGTTGATGGGTTGTAGTCAAGACTTAAAACAACACACAAGGGTGAGTAAAGGTGAAGGTGTGCACTCCTTGCCCACTTGGTCTCCTTGCACGTAACTTTGCTGTTAGAATTGAAGAAATTAGATAATCAGAAGGTGTAGCAACCTACGGGTATGGCCATAGGGCACCGTACGACAGCATCCCCTGTACATCACAAGTACGAGCAACTTACAGTTGCCTTACAAATACTTCACAATATGCTTACCACACATGACAATCGCACGTTCCACTTTTATGACATCCTTTGAGGTGGCCGGACAAGCCTCAAGGGAACTGCAAGACACACTTGTGCTCTCCTTAAAGTGCTGCAGCAATTGTCTACAACTTTCTACGGGCCTGGACAACCAAAAAACACGCAGCAGCTGTATAGGTCACCCCCCCATATGGATGCATGTGACTAAGATTTAAAACCGATGTTAGGTTTAAACCACCTGAAACAAGAGAGAGATCAGTTCAAAATACTTGCAAGAAGAAATGGACAGAGAAACTTCATAACTTCTCTTTCTGCTCTGAAGTTATCTGTCCGGGTCTTGTCTTTTTATTCTGTTGGAGGCGTTCCCCAGTTACATTTAGATCTGTAGCTCTGAAGGGAAGAGAGAAAAGGACAGCTACAGACTGGTTTTTGCTGTCACTAATGCCAGATTCTCTATCATCCTGTTCGTGATGCTGCTTTCTTCAAGTATCTGCATTATATCAGCTCCTCACAGCCTTCAACTGGAGGCTGGCTCCAGTTTCTTGATACTGAGCTATACACAACGTCATGCAAGAAGATTAAAGAAAGAGAAGTTAAAATCACTCAAAGCAAATATTCCATAACTTTATGTACAACCCTATCAATTGATTAACAAAAAAATAATGACTAAAAGAAACAACAAAAAAGGGGTTTAAAGTGAAAACTTTGAAGTTGTCTTTTGTGAATGGTTCTATCAACACTAAAGAAAGATCTAGCTTTGGGTTTTACCAAGCACTACTATAGCTAGGCAGTGTGTCTATACAAAATATGAAGTACAATAGTGTAGCTGCATGTGTTGTGTAAAATGTAATGGGTAATAGATAAGCTTAATCAATTTAACCAATTAGTTAAAAACCTGAGGTGCTGATGCTTTTAGGACTGTCTTTAAAAAATGATCTTAGAATCTGCTGCCAGCAGTTCCTTACAACAGTCAAAGCAAGATTGGGCACATTCGGTATAATGTAAAGACAGATCTACTTGTTCTGGACACCAAAGAAATATGGTTTGATAAGAAGTCTTCAGTTGTGGCAACGACTAACTGAGTCAGAAATCTTTGGTTAATCTTTTTAGAAATGTTTGACTTTACCTTCAACTCCGAGATTGTATTTATACATTTTGTTTGGTAATTTGAAGTGGACAGATGTTGCCCTGCCGGTACACTATGGCCTCAGATTGTCCTTTTTAACTTAAGTCATGATCACAGCTATCTCCCCAAACAGCAGGAAGTAGGGGTGTTGTGAGGGAAGTGTGTTTCCAGCTCTGTCCAACAGCAGGCTCTGGGAAGCCACTCATCAAGCAGCTGTTTGCCAACACTCCTGCAGAGATGCACATTTCCCATGATCTCACCTACTGGCACCAGGAGCCACAGATTTTGCACATTTGTGACAAAATGGTTCCAATCCCATGATTCTCCTCTGTCGGGTTGAGAATAACAAACTTACCATCTTCTCCAGAGGACTGTGGAAGTTTGAATTTAGAACATGGAAATTGTGACTCAGGGCTGCAGGGCGGCATAGTGGTTAGGGCTTTTGCCTTTCAGCGAGAACACCCTGGTTTGAATCTCGACTCGGTCCGTTTTGTGTGTAGTTTGTTTGTTCTCCACGTGCATGCGTGGGTTTTATCTGGGCACTCCAGCTTCCTCCTACAGTCCAAAAACACACTTCATCGTGTATTTTATTATCCCAAGATGTGAATGTGGGGTCCTGGGACAGATTGGTGACCTTTCCAGGGTGTACCCCGTTTTTGCCTGATAGTATCAGGTAACGCGGTGCGGGTTAAGAAAATGGCTGGCTGGATGGATATTGTAACCAAAGACAGGTTTATGTTGGTGTTTTACACTGAGGGGTTTTTCATTATACTGTATATAACAGTTCCATTGAAACGACTCTCAAAAAGCCTTAATGGGATGTTTAAAATGTGGGCCTTCATTACGGCTTTAACATAAAAAGACGAAAGTCTCACATCTTGTTTTCGTCCATTTTTGTTCTGGCAGCTCAAACAGCTCATCCTGTTCATCAGCAAAAGGCAGGAGGTAGGTTTGACAAAAATAGAGGGAGCCCATGTTGAACAGGCGAGTGCAGTGAGTGATCTCCTTTACAAAGAGACGGATCAAGCAGGTAGGTGTAAATAGGCGGCACGAATTTAAAAAAAGACTTCAGAACCAAAATGATATTTGTGGGATTCTGAGGAGGTTTAAAGGCCAGTGCTCACACATCAAAGAGCCAAACCAAAAAGTCACTAAATCCCTGACTGATTCACGCATCCACTCACAGCTCTGCCAAGGAAGATGTCTTCAAGTTCGCATGTTATTCTTAGTATTTATGCCCTGATTGTCATTTTAATGCAGAAGAAAAAGATGAACATGAACAGCATCCCAATTCATGACACCTGGTTTGATACTTAGCAGCAATTCTTTGGGCTCCTTAAGATTGTTTGATTGTCTGATTGATTCATTGATTGAGTGTGTGTGATTGGCAACCCTAGTTTGTATTTTAGTTTAAATTACATTTTTATCAGTAGTTAAAAAACAAGACGTAACAAGGAAGCTAATTTAAAAAAAATGGAAAAATTGACATAATTTAAATTATTTTGTTAGAATACCATATTCTTTGCACTTAAAAAAAAACACAATCTTGCACACCTACACATTAGTGTATGCACAATAACAGTCAACCAAACATTTGGACATATGTAAGCGGCTCTGGATCATAAGGGACACTGTCGTTTTTCAAACAAAATTGAGGCTTTTAGGGTATCTTATAGACATGTTATAGATAGATTGTTATATATAGATTACTAATCTAAAAAAATGATTGAGAAGACAATTATTTACACTTTTGAGAAATCAAAATGCACCCCTATTGGAGAAAACTCAGTTAAGCACAAATATTTAAAGAAATGGGTCAAAATATATACAATAATATTATAACTTCCATAAATCTATTTTGGCTTACCATTAATGTTTTAGGATTCCAATGTTTTTATTATTTTTATTACTGTGTAACTTACTACAAGCTAAATATGTAATATATATATATATATATTTAAATTGACTAAAGTAGTAGAATGTTAGAAAGTCGTAGAGTGCTTTTAAGAAAAAGTGCCAAACATGACTTGATGATTATGTAGGTAAAAAGTTATTTTTAGAAAGTTAATTTATTCTGTTTTTTGTTAAAGGAGTCTTTAAATAAAATGTAGATTTTCATTGTTTTCTTCTTCTCTTAAAGTGGAGCTTTCAGCTCCGTCACTTCAGAGCGTTGCTGCTCCACAGCAGATATTATTTATTAGACGTTGCAGTGCATTGCAGCATCTTTGTTGCCATAGCTGCATTCTTCGAGCTCAGATCTGCCTCTTGACAGCTGTGTTGTCACTTCTGTTATGATGACCTACCACGACTCACATCAGCATTTGAAGAAAAAAAAAAACATTAGACAAAAGTATTGGCTCCATCGGTTGATCTATTGTGTGACAAGCCAGCGCATAATATGACCTACAAGGTGTTTACTTGTTGCAAGGAGGTATTTGAACTTTTTAAAAGTTAATCACACGTGTAGGGCTGCGAAGTGCTGGCACTTGATAAAGTCGTCAAAGAGAAGCCAAGAAAAACAATAGTTAAAACCCTTCCGTCCGTGAAGGAAATGCCAAACATTACATGGGTGTAAAAATAGAAGGCTGTGACTTTGTGAATCCAGATAGAGGACAGGAACCCCCTCCCTGGTGTCAAACTGATGACAAGGTCTCCCCCCCCACACACAATCCAACCTCCCTCCTTATTCCCCACTGCTCTTTTTGTCTTTGTGCACGTAATCCATTCTTATGTTGACATTCTTCTGTCACTTTTTTCACCTTCCTTTGTTATCTCGGTCTCTGGTCACCATCAATAACTCAGCAGGTTTGCCACACTTCCAAAAACACCTTCAGATTTATGATCGCGACTGTCCACTACAAAATGGTAAAAATGCCCCACAAAGCTGTAGTCTTAGCGGGGGAGTTTGGCGGTGTGAAGTTATTCAGCGGCTGCTCAGTGCAGCTCAGAGAAAATCACATTACATCAACTTAAAGAAAAACAAGTTTTTATGGTAATTTCAAAGCTTTTAATGCACTTAAACCTTCATAAGAACAGATAAGTTTAAGTAAGAGATGAGCAATTGATTTTCTTTTTTTTTTATCATTTCCTACTGTTCTTCCTCCCCCGCTGCTCTTCGTAGAAAGAGAAAGGAAGACAGAGGCATTCCCAGAATGAGATTAGTGTCTCCGTTTTTGTCTGAAGTTAGGAAGGAGTCTGCAGAGGCGACACCATCAAGTCTTTTATCTGGGATATTTGGCAGGCAGTTTTGAGGTTGAGCTCCACAATGTGCTGATACGTGCACATGCAGTGTTCACAAGGACCTTTTATCTATTGTCTTTTTTCTTTTGAGTATTTTTGGATTAAAATGTTATATACTTTCCCTGAAATAGTCTTTTTTATCATTTTTAAGTACTTAAAATGTGCAGTTTTACTAAACTGGATGACAATTGGTTAGTAGCTGAGTTGACAACTTGATAAAAGCCACATGTTTAGTTCAGCTTTTGATGTGTCAGAATTCAATCCAGTTTTAAGGACGTTATCTGAAAGACAAACTCCAAGGAAAATCAAGAATTTGGAGTTCTTGTGGCACTTTGGTCATAATGGAGGACACATATAATAAAATGTAAGTATAAAAACACATTTCTGAGTTACTGTAAATCAGAGGCAAAACAAATATATGGGATTTGAAAAAGATTGTAATTGTGACATTGAAGCTACAA